>NW_026623292.1:2372549-2405531 GCF_030028575.1 Malurus melanocephalus
TTTTTTTTTTTTTTTTTTTTTTTTTTCACAAGATGACCATGGGAATTAATAGTAAATCTCCTTTCTTGACTAAATCAAACAATTGAGATACTGAGCACCATACAAAGCAAACAACCTCTTTGAGTGTCTATACCTGCAAGTGGGAAATGCAATCCATCCCTCTACCCAAATCCAAAACATGGRCATTAGGGGTTCAGTTCCAGTGTGCCCAACATGCATGTCACCCTCAAAAGAGCTACAGGCTTCTCCAGTTGATGGATCCAGTACAGCCCTGCATGAAGTACTTCTACAGCTGGTCTAAAAACATATTGCATATGGTCTGAAAACAAACAAAACTCAAGGAATCCTGTTCTGGTACCACCYGTGTAACTGGTCACACAGCATCCTTGATTTTGTATCTTGTCAAGTCATAGCTGTCAGTGACATTCCACCCCGATCCCGACCAATGTAGCCCCTCTTCTGCACAAAAGCTTTGTCTCCAGCCTCTTGGTGGCATGGAACTGTACTCCTAAACTCATTAAATCCACTGGCTGCCAAAGTGGTCTTAAGAGATGATGAGTTTCCTTGGGAGAGATAACGGGCAACAGCCACACATCAGTGACTGTTTTCATACTATTTCAATCACATTGGTTATAGATAACTCAGCCAGAAGCAATTAATTTGAGAAGAAATAGGTTCAAAATCTAGAACAATAATGGTGCATAATGAGCCCCACAGCCAGTGGAGTCAGGCATTCAAGTTAACAAACCAAAAGAGGCAAACATTTTCCYTAAGTCCTTTGCAGCTGCGAGCAGACAATGACATTTTCCATTAGCTGAGGCTGCCAAAGCAACATAAGCGTGTAAATCAGGTGAGGTCTATCCCTTTAATAATCTACTTCTTTCTCAATAGATCTCCAAGGATTGGCTACTCATCTTAACATACATGAAAAATCACTCAAAACGCCCTCCACCCGGCTCTACCTATTCCCCTGGATCTATGTGGAGCCCAGGGCACACATTGTGCACGTTACATGGAGATGTGTTTCGGCTGTGTGAAATGTTGACAGTGACACTATTCAGCTAATCAAGAAGTAAGCCAACAGCAAAATGAGAATTTTTACCAACACAAGGAATATTATATTGATGATCCAGTCTTTCAAGTAGTTGTCTAACCATGGAATCACTATCTGATTACTCTAAAAACATGCAATTTCACAGTCTTTTGGGCCATGTCCCTTCTTAAACTTTAATATTATGGAAACACCTGAAAGAAAATTGTTTTTATTCCTTCAGATGGCTGGAATGCTGTTCCTTTTAATGGAAACTGTGTCTTTCAGCCAAGAGAACTACAACTTCATACTGAGGCTCACCATAAACTACTCCAACAAGGAAAGGGCAACAGACCTAAGAAAACAGTGCAGCATATGCAAATCTCTAATAAACACGCATCAGTGAAAGTGTTTTCTATGTTAAGCAAGGTTTCTGTCTAAAGAAACCCATTTCAGATGTTAACATTTACATGTTAATAAATGTTACAGCAATTTTTAAGGCTCTCCAGAGACTAGAGTTTATTTGGGTTTTGTGTGTTTTTGGGAGATTTTTGTTTGGTTGATGGGGGGTAAGTGGGTTTAGGTTTTTGTTGGTTTCATTGGTTTGATTTTTGATGGGCTAAGATAGTTTTTACTCCTACAAATGCTGCAGGGGAAATTATGCATGGAAACATCTGTAGAAGACAAGAATAATCTTTTGCACTTGCTATGGGACYTCTCCTGTGGCTTTCTTTGAAATACCACCTGGACACAGGTATTACAACATCTGCAGTGAAATGACTTTCTCTTTACAAAACCTCTTGGATGAAATGGCTTCCTGTAATCCCACAGCAATGGACGTGTCAACAAGAACATACACACAATTTGTTCAAGTGTAAGCAAAAAGGCTTCTTGAGGAGATGACCCTGGAATCAGTCACCAGATCTAAAAATCAYAACAATTTTCATACCAAATGAAGAATTAAGGGATGTGTTACAAACCCCAAATTCATGAATGATTTCATTGCAACCTCATATTTACTATGCACATATTAATTACCCTCATATTAATTGCACTCATATTAATTATATGGTAATAAACTGAACCAAGTAGAGCTCTTAAAGCATGTAGAAGACAATCCTGCACAAGGAAAGCATTACCTCTCTCACTGCAGCTTATGTGGGTCTATTTATTTTTAAAGRAAGACATTAATATTTTATTCCCAGAAGTTTTATCCATGTATTTCTATGCTGGAATCTGGAGAGTCCATGTGAATTTAAGAAATACATAAGGAATTGTCACTGACCTACTTAAAAAACACTGTTGCAACTTTTTTTTCTAAGACTACATTGCAAAACACACTGAGTTGTTTACTCAACATTATAATAGTTCTTTAATGCAGCATTTATACAAAAAAATATTTGTAAAACATGATGTTCCATAATTAATACTTTTTGAAGTGGAACAAGAAGAATAGGCTGTTGTCATAGAGAAGCAGCTTTTAAATTTGAGTAAATTTGATACTACTGGGGATGAGGGCTTTTTATTAGTAACAGGGAAAACGCAAGAGGCAAATTGCACTTTCTGTTAATGCCCTTCAATGCAGACTTCTGTCTTCACCATTATATCATTATGGTGCACATTTTCTGCCTATGAAAATAGTCATATGCAAGAACTGTACAGTTGTTGTGTGATGWGTAAAATGCCATGAAGGACTAAAGTGGGACCACCACATTCATTTTCATTTGTTTTCTCAATAATGGCTTCAGCAGTGAAGAACAAAGCTTAGAAGCCCATTTTGAATAAATCCCAGCTGTTTATCAGGTAGGTTTTTCTTGCCAGCTTCCTGACCAGACCTGTGAACTTGTTTTGTGGTACCCTCTCCCTCCAGCACACAKGCCCCTCTATTTGCAAGGCACAAAAGACTGTGCACTGTCTTCTTTTCCCAATTCCCCAGATGCTTTCTGCCCTTTAGCAAAGTCCTCTCACACAGGTGCTCTCTCTTTCCCTCTTTCTCACACACAAACTTGCGTGCACAGCAGCTCCTCTGCTCATCTTCCCCTTGGAATTTGTTAGTCTTGCAGCTTTCCTGAGGTGAGAGCTGGCACCAGTATTAGCATCCTGCACACTGCAGGCTACACTCTGCCTTTCTGACCAGGAGAATTTGGGATTTAATCCAGCACTTGGCAAAGCCCCAGCAGAGACTGACAAACTGACTAAGCTACACGCCCAACCATGACAGTACCAGCCCTGTTAAAAAGCCTTGGCATCAAAGACATCCCTCTCAAGCATGCGTCAGCTGAGGAGAAATCACCCAATTTTAGCAACAGTTATGAATGTTTCATACTGATTTCATATTGCCCCATTTGTAATTGCGAAATTTACTTGCTATCAGAAAATAGACCTGTGAAACAAGGCTGTAGCTATTTAAGGAACATACCTTAGGTTTCTGAATGTTTCTTGTCTTCCTAGGGTTTTATGCCACCTTCACTTGATTATGCTTCACATCTTGAGCCTAAGGGTGCAGCTTTGGCAAGGGGACTGGTGCAGTCAGCAGTGGAGAAGCAGCATTAGGAGTGGTGGAAATCACAAGGTTGTTGTACAGCCACATTCTTCTGAGTGCAGAAAGAGAAATGGAGGCAATTACATTAATGAGAGCTAGAGATGAAGGTATTTTTCAGAAATTTTCCCAAAGATTCTTGTTTGATTCAAGGGCAAGGAAGAAAGGCTGAAAGTGCCAGTTGTGCTCTCTCTTTTTCCCAAATTTGAACTTAGAGTCTTCCGAGTTGCAGGGTCCCCACATTAACCTTCCTTGCTGAAGTCTTGTTTTTTATTCTAGCTTTATTTTCTTCCTCCAAGACAGTGCACATCCCTTTGATGTAAGGTAGAAGTGATAGACTGCCCTGCTGGCAGCCTTCACACATTATGATGCCTAAAAATGTCTTTTCACAGAAAATGTCAGCAAGGATTGCTGGCATTGTATTTGGTGCATGGAACCATGTGAAGGAAGAAGAGGATAGTTCATGATCAAGATTTAATTATCTCAGTTCTGTCAGTCCAGATCACAATAACAATTAGAAAAGATTAGAGTTAAATTGCCTTGACCTAACTGTGCTCTGTGTTTTGATCATTTTCTCATCTGAAATATTATCCCCTATTAAAAAGTGAATCAGCATATCCATCAGAGATATTTATGATAACAAAGCTGGCATGAAAAGACTTTAATCTTGTATGTTTTACTTTTKTAATATAGAAAAAAAAAATCTATGCACCCCTCACTACAGTCAGACACCAGCTGGAGTACAAATCCCTAAAAGAAGGTGGGTGTAAATTTTTAACACCACTTAATACAAGAAGATAATTCCATCTACAAGTACAAAAGAGGAGAGAGAATTCCTGGTAGTGAAGACTTTCTGTAGAAGGCAAAGGGAAACACCATCTAGTATCTGAGAATCAAATTACAACAAATTCATACYTGACAACAGAATTTTTAATGACCGTAAGAGGCTCAAGGGATTCTCCAGGCTTTATTGCCATTAAAAAATGCTATTTTAGAGAACACAGGTTTGGGTTTGACACMCATACTGGGGGAATTTTTCACAGCTTTAGGTCATGGCCAGAGTCAGTGGAGAGATTCCAGGCAACTTTGGATCAGAGACCAAATCCAGACCCCATCCCTTGACCTCAACACCATCCCCAGACTCCACTCACTCAGAAAGAACAACAGGCACTTAAGATGCTCTTTTCTTTCCATGTTTTTAAGCTGCRATATGAACAAATTTGCCAAATCCAGCACTGATAATTTTAAAAAAATCCAGTCTGCCTGGTGTTTCCTGAGTGGGACTGCCATGGAACAGTCGTGATCCATTTAGTTTACAGTAGAGCTGAGCCAGATTTTGGTTCTCACATTGTAGAGAGAGAGAAAAAAAAATTTAAAACATGGTTGTGACCTCAAAGGTACAAATTTTACATCTTCTAATATAGTTTAATTTTTTCTGCAATATCAGGGCAGAAAGTATCCCAGAATCTCTTGTGATAAATAATAGGCTTTTCAAACTTTCCCTATACACTTTTCACAACCAAAGTTATATATATTAGGCAAATGGGAATAGTTTCAGTGATTCTGCCATTCTATCAAATAATTGAGAGGGCCTTCAAATGGTGTAGTATTGTGTAGTAATGATAACACATGATCAAACTCCAATTCTCAAAAGGCTTTGGATTTCTACTGCCTAAAGACAAAAATGTAGACAAGAGGGAACAATCTGGGTGAAGAAGGATGTGTCCACTCTGGTGCAKACACAAGAGCCACATCTGGCTCTGCTGCTAGGAGTTCTCAAAATCCCTGTCAGCTGGGACATGCTGGGTGGCTGYTGGACATCAGGAGGTACATCCRAAGAGCACTGCACTCAGGCAGAGCAGTGCCTGGAGATTTCTGAGCCCTGTGTCACTGAAGAGAGTAAAATACCTAGTCCCAGTCTCACCTAATCTCCCTACAGTTGAAGGAGCCTGACTTGTCAGGAAGAAGAAATCCACACCCGACCTCACTTCCTCACAGGGATAAAAGAAACTGTTATTTCAAAGAGACAAAACAGTTTGGTAATGAATTTCATATAAAATTATAGAATGTAAATATGACATTACTTTGTTTTTTAAGCCACAAAAATCAAATTCTTAATTAATATAGCAAAATCATTACTGAATATGACACTAAATGAATTTCATTATTTAATTTTTTGAACAAATAAAATGAAAAAAAATTTKTGCCTATATGTTCTTAAAAATGGTCATCTATAGACCCATATTTTAGATCCCAGTTCTCATCCCCTCAACAGCAAAAATGCATGTAGGGCTAGGATGACCACGTTCAAGCACCTGCTTCATCTGATTACAACATGTGCTTCATCCTGGCTTGCCTCTATTGCTGGTGAGCACCAAACTCTTGAATCATTTCTAGGAGAAAATTATTTCACTATGAAATGCTTGATTAGTCCTAGTCTAAGTGGTCTGCTTTTCAAAAGTCTGAGCACCAGCCATTTCTCATGAACATCACTTGAAGTTGTACTCATTACTTATTCAAGCACATGTAAATCTAGAGATTGTGGATTTGAACAGGCTTGGCCATGGGAGACAGAGAGTTAATCAGGACACCTGATGGTCAATGTCCTCAGTACATAATCACTGATGGAAAAACTCTGAGAGCTGGAATTCCTTGCCTTCTTTGGTTTGAGTTCTAATAATGGTGTTACCTTGAGAAATAAATTTAACATCTAAAATAACATCTTCTTGGATAAGAGGAGAAGGATTTATCACAGGTGTKTAAATAACAAAAAGGTACAGAGATGCAGAAGGGGAGGACTATCAGTGGTTGAGAAACCAGTACTAAGTTGGGAAAAAATGAAGTAACTATGAATAAGAAACTCTTATTAGAAGGGAATAACAAAAGATACTCAGTGATTAGTTTGTTTAAAGGAAGATGACAGAACTCAATGTGTGTAGGAGAGAGAAACTGATCGTACACAAATTCTAGATCTGAGAAAAACAAGTCCAGTGCTGYAAACACAGCCCGTACCCATGGATCAAAATGATTAAGGATAAAGAAATACTATGTGTAATGGAGTTCATTAACCACTGGATTTGTTTCCGAGAGTATGGTCCCAAGTACAATAATTACAATGAGAATAATTATGATTGATTCATATGAATATTTACCTTGAAGGTGATAGAATTACAAGTCTGAGTGAATACACTCATATTCAAGCTCAATAACTGGAGCAAAATATCAGCATTTTAAGATAACATATCAGCATTTAAGCCAAGTATTTTTCTCCCAGGGAAATAATTATTTTTTAAAAATGTTATTCATAACTTTAGAGTGGAAGCTATTTATAACCTGTGCTTTAGAAGATCTCCACAGTTCAGAACAAAGAAACAAGCAAAGGCATAGAATAATTAAATGGTAAAATTCCAGGATTCATTTTTATCCCCAAAGCATCTTTCAGGAAAGCATAGCAAATAAAATGGAAGATTTGACAGGCAAGATACAACTCACAGAGCAGGCTGAACCTCAGAAAGCACATAAAACCAGTCAAAGGCATCATGACAAAGAGGTAATGCAAGTAAATATGGAAAGCTGCATAGGTTTACTGGACTGCTAAGAGTAAAGAATTAAATCAAGGGTAAGGAAAGATCATAATGAAGGTAAATTATTCATTTGGGTGTCAGAAAAGAAGGGTTGAGAGCAGATCTTTACTCTGAAGTTACACACCATGATGTGAAAGCCCTGTAATATCTTTGGGTAAAAGATATTAAAATTATCAGTGGTGTAACAACTTCAGAAATATATGTTCCAATAACTCATAGTACCAAATGKAATTTATCGGAGACTCTGAGGAAATCCTAAGAATGGAACACAGTTTCAGCCTACCATAATTTATCATTAAAGATATGTAATTCATCATTAAAACAGCCACTCTTCTGGGTAACTGGAAAATGGCCAACACTTGAGCAATCTTTAAAACAGCTCTTAAGAATGACCCTCAGAACAGAAATCTAAAGAACCTTAATTTGTTAATGGGCAAAATAGTTGAGAAAATAATTTACAATACTTATAAAACCCCTGCAGGTGATATGTAGGAGAGAGAAAAAAATCAAGATGAATAAATTCCAAGTCAGCACTGATCTGCAGAGATAAATTGATATACTTATCAGTGAGGATGAACTGTGCTTTTCTGACCTGTTCAAATGTTACAAAGAGGTAGCAAAATATTGACTAAAAGAGAATCACAAGATATTCATTTACAGAGATGTTTGATAGTATCATTCACTCAAGGCTTTTAAGGAAACTCGGCAACCTTGTGGTAGGAGATAAGGTTTTGTTTTGGGTTAAAAGAGAGAGAAAAGGATGGGGATAAATAGCAGATGACTGGGATGAAAAGGTGGTAAGAGCGTGATGCCACAGGGACTGTGCCAGAGGATCACTGCAGGAATTAATTCTACTCTTTCTCCTGCCCCATCTATTTATTAATGAACAGGAAGAGAGGGAATACAATGAGATGGCAAAACTGCTGACAACACAAAGCTGTTAAATTAGATAAAACTAAGGTGTCTGTAAATAATTCTTGTGACTTGTTGCAAAGGTAGCAACAGGAAAGGAAATTGTGTTCAGCATAAGCAACTGCAGAGATATGGCCATGAAACAAATGGCTTGAACTGCTTATACTCATTAATGGTGTCTGAAGGAATTAAAGGAGAGCCTTGCTGAATTGCATGGAAGATARAACTACTATATTTTCTTGCCTATTTACAACAAGATGGGCTATTTTAAACAGCGAAAAACACAAAATATCTGTTTATCTATTTAAATAGTTTGGATTTCATTTTATCTCAATCTTTCCTACTGTCTGAGTGGTGCTCCATACTCACAGTGACATACCACTGCTGAGAAGGGCAGTGCCTGCCTCTCTCTCTGTAGCTGAGAAACCTTGGCAAGCAGATGGCTGTGAACAGTGGGGCCAGCTAAGCAGTCTGTCAGAGCCTCCTTCCATCACCCAGTCTCAGAGCAAGAGGACTCCTGCTGTGAGAGCTTTTATAKCTCTTTAGAAAAAACACCGACGACATGCTAAAGATAGCCTCTGCTTACATGGGGCAAGCCAAACTGTGCACAGAGGGAAAAAAATGAACAGCCTTTCCATATGGCAAGATATTTTCCAGAGATTACAGTGCTGTTGGAAGGGGCTTTGCTGGAAGCTCCTCTTGGCCAATCCACTGAAGATTTTCCTTCCRTTTTTCTGACCCTGAGTGACCCCAGAAAACATGAAAGGCTGAAAAAAGAGGAGGAAAATTCCAGAGGTGCACTGAAAACCTTATGCTGGGTCTGAGCATCCTTTGTCCTTGCATTAATATAAATGTGGAGTCACACCACATTTATGGTCCAGCAGAGATGCCCCAGCAATAGAGCTGGGAGAGAAGGAGCAGCCCTTGGGTCCTGAGGTGTCATTGCCAGCACCCAGCCATACAACACAMGTGCTGCTGGCATGTCCATCTSTCCTGCTCAGCCCTGCTCAGTCCTSTGCAGAAAGAGGATGCAGCTGATAGGCATGGACTGATTTCCAGGATGAGAAGACTCTGCATTCTTGCCTTAATACCCTACTGTCACAGTGCTTTAATGAAAGAAATAAAGGTAAACATTTTCTCACCCCCATCATGAAATTATAGATCAGTGGGAAGGGGAATTCACTTCTTCACCTGTTGACTGAAATATTCCTTAGGGGTTGAGAATAACTCAATAAGGAAAACATTAACCCAGAGCAGCAAACCTTTTGTGAAAGCTTTGGGGAAGGGAGGAAAATAAAGGGTACACAAAACAGAAATGGTAATCACTGCTTCCCCGTCTGACCTTTCCTGCTTGTACATACCTGCATTTCCCTGCGTTTATTACAGTTTAAAATCTTTTGAAACAAGTGAGTAGCAATGCATATGATCTGAGCTCAATACCTTTTACCCTTATACAAATTCCTTCACAACTCTGCTGCATATTCTTACCAGGTACATTTTTGAGCACCATCTTTAGCTATTTGCACAGCCATATAGCATGGGGGAACTTATGGCCATCCTATGGTCAATCAGTTTGCTCTTCTCTCCTTCTTCCAGTTCATGAACCCCTTTCCTACTGCAAAAGTTCTGGTGATTAGTCTTCAAGGGCATGATTTTGCACTTTGGATTATTAAATTTCATGCTGTTTCTGTTCTGCTGTTCCACAAGGTCATCTAATTTTTCCTGCATAATAATCAAGTCTTCCCCTGGACTGTGTTAGCTGCACAAACCAGCTTTGTGTCATTGGCAGATTTTGTGAGCGCACGTCTGGTTCTCCCACCAAGGTCACGAAGGAAAACAATGAGGCAGACGGGGCCCAAGGCTGCCCTCACAAGGAACAAAACTATTGCTCTGCACTCCTGTTATCCAGCAGCTTCCTCTGTTCTACAAGGTCAGAATTAATCCTCTGTCATTTCTTACTCAAATATTAGYTCCTGTGAAGCACACCCAGTCTCAATGTTTTTCTAAATGCTAGAGAGATTCATTTCACTTTTTATTTGCTTTTATCTTCTATATTTCTTCCCTAGGATCTTCTCTGGAGTTCATATAGGATTTGTGATTATCTCCCTCCACCACTCCTTTCTTTTTTCCTTTGCTCTTGTCATGAAGCAGCATGTTTCTCTCTAGAGAYGGTGCCAGCAGAGGACAAGAACTCTGCCACCCTCTCCTGGGGAGAAAAGAAGCTACTGAGCTGGTGAAGTGTCAGGACAGATAGAAGTGATGTTTGGGTCCTAGTCCTACTTTTGTGTTGTTTTTTTCTTCTCTTTCACTAAATCTTTAATAACTTTAATAAACAATATTATTGGGGACATGCCTTTCAAAGAACCTGAGAGATCCTTAATAAAGGAAAAGAGCACTCAGGAAAATCTTCCTGTACTGGCAATAACTCCATATAGATCCTTGCAGCTTTTCCAAAGTTAAAGAATGCTGGGGCATAGAGGGGAGGATGCTTGGGGAAGGCAGGGCTGAATGCCAGGCCATGCTGAATGCAGGGTGAAACTGCAGCCTGAGGACTTAGGAAGAAAGAGGGAAGAGAGGACAGGACTGCTAAACAATGATAACAGATGTGGTCAGCCACCAAAAAATGAGCAGGAGAAGCTCAAAGGGCCCAGCTCCCCTATCCACTGGCTCCYCAGCTGGAGGTGGGAGTCAGCTGGATTGCCTTTCAGATATATGTGCCGGGCTCTGACAGCTCAGGACTCGTTGAGATTTTTACACATATGCAGCTGCCTCAGTTTCCATAGATCAGGGCAGAGTCAGCTCTCTGAGCCTCTCACTGCCCCAGTGAARTATCAACCTGGCAGCCAGCAAATGCTTCTCACCTCACCCAGCACAGCAGTGGAAGAGAAAATGTAGTCAGGATTAGTGCCAGAAAATTATTTTAAATGTTTGCCCTGCCCGTGGCAGATTGCTCAGGTTTCCCCTCTCAATATGTTCAAACCCTACAATAAAATTTCTGTTTGCTCAAGGCCATCTGCCTTCCTTGCAGTTTGGGGGTGGGGAAGTGTCACCTGCTGCTTGCCCAGCCTGGAACTAAGTTTCCCACATTTTGAAGTGTGTGGTGAAGCCAGCCTTATTTCAGGTTTTTGCTGAGGATGGCTCACAATTGGAAGGGGTCTGTCAAGCTGCCAGGCAGCACTGGAGGGGTTGCAGGAGAGCCAGGTTTGCTGTTCCGCAGCGGCGCCGGTGCAGCCCAGCAGAGCCCKCTCCACAGCTGGATCCCACCTGGCCAAGCCACGGCAGCAGCAGAGCTGCTTCTCCCCTGACAGCAGCACATTGTGTGAACGTGCTCCCTGTGCTCTGCCTCGGGAAGGGATGGCTTCTGTCACCCTGCCATCCTCATTCACATCCCGGTACTGTCTCCATCCCAGATCCTGGGAATGGGATTCAGTCACTGTTTGGCCATACTGGGATTAACGATTCATTTCTGTCTGTCAGTCAGCAGCTACCACACTTCTTTCCTTCTTGTTCTCTTTTTATTTCACAAGATATAGTATCTCTTGCTATTTTTTTTTCTTTAGTTTTCTTCATGAGGTACAGCTCAGCAAGGCTTTTGAATGTTTTTGGTTTATCTCTGCATTTTCTGACCTTTGAGACCTAGCTATCCTCAACTTTCGTTCCTTTTCCRTTAGAGACAGGTTTCTTCCTTTGAACAATTTTGGTGGGTGCTTATTTTTGCCAGGCAGGTCAACTTTTCTTTCCTGCCATTTTCCCCTTGTGCCTGCAATATACAAGAAAACCGTTAAATAATACACTGAATTAAATTAACTTCAAACCTTCACATTAAAATTTTTGGGCTCTTAACTCCACTGAGCCTTATTTCACACAGACACACAAATAGCTATTCTGAATCCTAAACCTTAGTTGCAGCCCTGTTATAATCACCTGATCAAAGATGAGCTTTGAGAGACTGTTCCTTTGTAACTCTGTAAGATTCTGAGTTTAAAGCAGGATCACCTCTGGTTGATGTGGTGACCATATAGCAGAACATGCAGACCTTTCCATCCAAAAATAGCAGGAGTTAAAAATTTCTGGTAGCATAAGTTCCTAGACTATATGTACAAGTTTAAAACTCCTACCAACAGATAATTCTTCCATCGTCTTACCGCGATCTCCACCCGTATCCACAGCTGAGCCTGGGGAGATCCACAACAGATGGCTCTGACAGAAACATATTTTCTTCTCTGTGCCTTCTGTTCATCACAAAGCTTCTGTTCCTGTACCTCTTATTCCCACCATAAAGCCCTGCACGACTTAGTAGCACCTTTTCTTGCCCTTCATGATTATACAGTTTCTCCATAAAAAAAAAAAAAAAAAAAAAAAAAAAAAAAAAGCTTAAAAAGCAGAGAAGCTTTGATGGCTATCTCAGCAGCACTCCTATTTTATTTTGACTCTTGGGATGTTTGCTGTTTTTCTAAAGGCCACGGTTAACAACATGCAATTGCATGAGACTATGAGCTTCATTAAAGAAAAAAATTTTTACAAAGAAAAAGTAGTGTTTGTGAAGGACTTATATATGTAGCTAGAAGCATGAAAATATGACTCAGATTCACCTGAATACACTGAAGCAAGAAATTAAATGAGGAGATACCYGAAATATTTTTTTTTAGGCCAGCATAAGTAATGTCAAGACATTTGGAGTCTGAGCCATGGTTTTAGAGAATTGAACCGGGGGGTAATACTGTGCAGTGATGGAGAGAGAGACARCTGCAGCCAGCTCAATGCGTGTGTGCACTGTGGAAAAGGAAAGGTGAACCTGAGCACAGAAGTGACCTGCAGGATCATAATCTTTGTATTAAAATTACAAATTATCTTCTATCATTACCACCAGGAATCATGAGGTGAAGCAGATTTCATGACCTGAAAGTCTTTTCCAGAAGTCAGGAAAGTGGTACAGAACGTAATTTCATATGTAATAGACTTTGAAATATTTTATTACAAGTGCAGTGATGTAGAAAATGGTTTAATCAACTACTGTATGCTCCTTATCTAAGGAAAGTTTACCATAGCGTTGACATAGTTCAAATAAGCAACATGGATCATGTCATCCTAATAGTGAAAATGCTGGAACACTTCAATATATGAAGAAAATACATAGAAGGAAAACCTTTCTTCCCTTGATCTCAAAGCTCTCTGTGTTTACACTGTACTTGGAGCCAGTAAAGGCAATACAAATTTTGCAGTGTTCATTTTTGTGTGTTTTAAACAACTGAATAAATTCAATTGGAAAAGACACATTAGCATACAGTAGGTGTTACAAGAGAAGTGTGTAAACTTCTAACAATTGCATTAATTACACTACCTTTTAAAACCTAGGCAACCAAGAAAGAGCTCATCCAAACACACAGTAATAAGAGTCTTACTTTAATTTCTGAATTAAACATACTTTCTCTTCTTTGCTCCTGCTTTTTATTGTTTTTCCCCATCCTTGGATGTTAATAATACACTTGTGTCATTTTTCAGCTGGTTCTGGAGACAATGTGGATGCCATCTTACCTTAATGTTCACAAGGTTATCGTAAATAAAAGAACACAGAMCATTAATAAGGAGCAGAATAACATGCAATGCCATTTTGAAGAATTCACACTACTGTTATTCATCTTCTGTGACCATTTAATAGAGGAAGTGTCTGAAAGGACAGATGGGAATTGAAAGCAATGCGCTTGGAAGAAAATGGAGATTACAACTATGCCTCCAATAATTTGAAACTGATTCTCAAGCTTCTTCAAAAATAAATGCAGAGCTCAAGGTCAGAAAATACATTACTTAGAATCAACCATTGGAATGTAGAACAGCCCGACRGCAGATTTTGGTGTCTGCAGATGTCCTACATTTGTCTTCATCAGCGGGGAAGAATCCAAGTTACTGCAAGTGTCTTCAAGTACTGGGATCAAGTAGTTTATTGATTGCAATATACGAGTAGCTGTGCAATGGTATCAAAACTGCAGATACCCAGACAGAGCCCAAAGTCACAGAATAAATGAACTCAATGATTCTAATAGGGGTGGTCCATTCCTAAAGGAATATTGTCTGTGTGTATATATGCATGTATGTGTATGAATATATATATATATATATATATATATATCTCAAAGGACTGGGAGTGTGATGATGGTTAGCTCTGATGCACTAGAAAGCCTGGGACCTGGCATAACAAAAACAAAAATGGAATAACAGTTGGATACTGTTCTGCTTTTGGCTAGGATGGAGTTAATTTTCTCCTGAATAGTTGGTAGTGTTGTGGTTTGGATTTAGGACGAGAATAATGCTGGTAACACATTGATGTTTTAATTTTTTCCTAAGTAATGCTTAGTCTAAATCAATATTTTCTGTTTTCCATGCTCTATCAGTGAGGAGCTGCACAAGAAGCCATGAGGGAGCATGGCTAGGACCCAAACTAGCCAAAGGGATATTCCATACCATAGAACATCATGTCCAGTCTATAAACTGGSGGGAGTTGGCTGGTAGCTGCCAATCACTGCTTGGTAATGGGCTGGGCACTGGTTGGTGAGAATTTGTGTTGCTCATCATTTGCTTCTCTTGGGTTTTTTCCCTCTTCTCTCTCTCTCTCTCTTTCTCTCTTTATTTACCCCTGCCCCTTTTCAATACAATTTTTTTTWAAATATTTTTTTACTTTATTTCAATTATAAAACTGTTGTTATCTCTGCCCACAAATTTTAATTTTTTTCCAGTTCTCCTCCCCATCSCACCAGCATGGGGGATTTAGGAGCAGCTGCATGGTACCTAGTCACTGTCCGGGGCTAAACCAAGACACRGGGTCACATGTGCCACTGCTGATGGATTGTGCCACTGTTTGGTAAACCACATCTGTGCAACAGTGCAGTGCAGAAATGTTCCCATGACAATAAGCATCACTTCTTGCTCTCCCTTCCACTCCTGCTTCTTCCTACCTCCTCCTGGCTTCCATTAATCATTACTCTGCAAAAAAAATCCGTAGATTTACTACTTGGTATGGATGCTTTTGGATACCAGCCCATGAGAAATGGTAACTCTGTTCTTCAGGTGACATGCTGTAGGGGAGGTAGGTGACACGGAGAATCTTTAGTCCTATTGGAGCAGGTAGCCAAGATGAAGCTACTGTAATGACTGAGCTCAGAAAAGAGAGGAATGAACTTGTAGCTCACTAACTCATAATTATCCCATACTTCAATATCATTCAAAATACTATTTTTGTACAGCTCACTGCACAGTCTTGATTTCTTCAGAATCATTGCTGCAATCTGGCTTTAGGAGAGAAACTTGTCTTCTTTTGCATTGCTCAGCACATTTTTGTCTTGTACTTGTGTGTCTCCTGTGGTTTTGACCTGCAATAATGTCTTTCTTACAGCTCTGCAGAAACAGATGGCAGATCTAAAGCTGCCCTCAAATTGCTTCACTTCCTGGGTGAGGCTTRGACTGGGAGAGGATTTGCAAGATGCAGTGTGGACCAGGTGCATCAGGCAAAGGCAAAAGTCAAGGATGCATTTTGCTCAGTGTAAGTCTATCTCTGCATGTCCTGGACAAAGTGTGCTCAATGTCCCTCTCCTCCCTCCCCTGYTGGGTCATTGCCCTGCAGCCTGGTCCAGTCACTCTGCTCATGATTGTGCTGGGGGTGCAGGGAGGCAGCACCAAAACTGGCTCAGCAGCTCCAGTAAAATGCAGAGGGAAGGGAGGGAGAGAAAGCATTGGGACACTGATTGTGCCCTGTGTCTGTGAAGGCAGACTTTGTATGTGTTCTTAAAGTAAATCARAGGACCATCCTCTAGGGTTAAACAAAACCACTGGATGGGATGCCAGAACTCGCTATTGCTTGATCCAGAATATTTCTCTGCCCTGTCTCAGCCTTCTCTCTTGCCCTGGGCAGCGGCTGCCTTTACTATGCACACCTAGTGTTTTGAAAGGAAGGGTGGCCAGATTTAWTGTCAAGCACGTCACTTCTCCCAGTGCTGCTGGTCACAATCACGTCTTGGCTACAGCGGCCTGCTGGGCCACCAAGGGGCAGGAGAAGCTCTACATTAGTACAGTAGACAGACAGTTTGGGGTCCATAAAAAGACTGCAAGAGGTGAGGTCTTGAGGATTCCATGCTTCTACATGGGCTTTTAAATTATTTTATGTTTCTTGTCCCAGCTTTCTTCTGTGAAATCAAGGACTCCCTTCCTGTACTCCAGTGGGATGAGCACCAAAGAATGCAGCTGAGCTCCAGCTCTTTTTGGGTCTCCAATTCCAGCTGAGATGCAGCAGCTTCTCTGGTTGTGAAGGATTCTCCTTCCTCTTCTCCTTTGTCTTCCTCTTCTTATTATTATTTTGCTTCTTATTGGTTATATTCACTCATCTTCTGAGTGAGCTTTAAAATTTCAGTATTGATTACCTAGTACACCATCAGGGTAGCTCTATCAATCACAAGTCTTTCCAAATATGGCCCATTCCAAGATCTCTAGAAAGGAGTCAAACTGGAGCAGGCATATAAAAATCAAAAATTTTAAAAGAGAGTCCAGCAGGTACTGAGCAGAAGAGCAGTGGACCATAATACCAAGGAAAACAAATTGAGTTGGGTTGGGAAGACATGCCTAACTAACACATTTCTTACGACTTTACTAAATAGTCCGTGCTAAGAAAACAAAAATCACGTTGCTCTCCTAGAAACTAGTGGGTGTGAGGAGAGCTGTCATTCCGTGTAGAAGTTACACTGAATCAATCCGTTACTGAAATAAATATGGGGCCATATCCTGCTGGTCTTATTTATTTTGGCAGTCTCAGGAAAGTTGGTGGTTCATGTAAATAAATGAGAAGGATTTAGCTTGAGGTGACAGCAGGTGAGCCCTGAAGCAATGGGAGAATGGAAGTGAGACTGTCCAAAATTAGAAATCTAATGCTCTCCCTAGATTAATTTAATAGGGAAGAATGAAGCTGTATGGTGTTCAGCCTGCTGTACAGCAATCCATCATTAAAAATGGAAGAGGCGGAGAAGAAAAATGAGAAAAAAAGTACGATTTCTCTGCAGATAGTTTTCTAAAAGGTACATCTCTCAAAAAAAAAGGCTGCAAGGGTGGTATTTGCATATTTAATCATTGCTTTTTAAAGATCTTTTCACTTCTTTGAAATTTCAAAGCATAAGGGATTTATTAGTAAAATGACATTTTGTATTGAATTTGAATATATTATAGCTTTCATGATAACCTTTATACAACAAGAAATATTTTTTTTTATGTAGACTCATCTAAAATTGATAGATATATATTCTGTGCAGCCAAATGTTTAATTTGCTACAAGTACTGCTATCATTTTTATTTCTTGTAGAAGGCCTTTAGAACTMTGCAGACACTTCATGACCACCTTTGTCATCTTTTTGTAAACAAGCAGTCTTCTTTCATGTAAATCTGTTAAAGGAAATTTGGGCTTGTGCTATGAGTGTTTTGAGGGAAGAGATGGAATCTCACAAAGCCTTGAATTCACTGGTCCACACCAGCACATGTGCAAATCTGTAAAAAGACCTGTGATTTTCCTGTAATCAGTTCACCACATTACAAGTACAATATTTAGGGAGGTTTTTCTATAAAAGGCACAGGAACTAAATACCTTCTGGTACCTTCACATGAGCCACCTTGTAGCCTGTCAGATTCATTTCAAAAGTGCATCGTGTAAATCATACTTTTCCCTTTTGCACTCCATTCCTTATAGTTATGGCAGGAACAGCTTGCACCAAAACTGTCAGTTTTATAGCAAAAATTTCTCAACATGCAATGCATTTTCCGTGCAAAAATGTCAGAGTGCATTTTCCTGATGTGCATGTCATGCATTGTTTTCATCGATCTTTTAGGAGAGAAGGGAAAAAAAGCTCTATTTTCCTTCGCAGACAAGAAAATAAAAGAATAATAATTTAGTTAACTTTCCACATGACTTCTATTTTCTTCAGGAAGGCAGAGCTGTGTTTCATATTCTAGTATTTATTCTACGTGCTGCACACTTGTTTCTAAAAATGTTAAGAAAACCACATCAGGGTATCAACTGAATGTCCAGAGTTTTGCATCTTAGATCTCCTGTCTGACAGCCAAGTGTCTCTGCAATTATCCCTTGTTTGTACCAGCTTTCTACCTGCTTAGACTTCTGTGTCACACAAATGCTGCTGGTGAGAAAAGAGAATCAGAGCATGACACAGAACTGATTAAAAACCTGGGGGGAAAGTTAGTATTTCTGTGGAAGATTACAATATTTCATATCAGATTATAATCACCGCATGCATTGGGGTGATAGGCAGTGGAGYGCCACAGTGGGACATTTTGGAAGCTGACAAAGGCAGACTGACACCTCATTTGTACGAGTTTGGGGTGAATAGGTTACATACAAAGGCAAGTGGGTGACAGAATTTGGGCCTTCTCCAAAAAAAAGGAATATTTCCTCCATTGCAATTGATGAATTTCACACTGGTTTTACACCAGCTCTCATTTGCATTGACTCTCCATTGATGAGAGAATAGCAGGTATGGATTAATTAGGTGGAAAGGAGGGAAAGTTCAGAGGGGCTGTAACCACAGTGCTTCACCACCAGCATGGCCTGCTACAGCACATGTATCTCTCACAAGATCTTGTGACATAACACAACCTTTCTGTTTGCATTTGACTGGGGGGCAGCTTTATCTTTCTTTGGAGGAAAACTTGCAATTTTTTCTCCAATATTTCTCTTATCACAGAAGAGCGTAAAAAGTGAATAATTATTTTGTTAATATGGACCAACATTAAGAATACAACAAAACATTGTTCAAGATAAACTGTATATGATACTTGCAGAAAATAGTCTGGTATAACTGAGATTTGAGAACTATGGCAAATTATGACATTTGTACTTTGCAACCATAAATCTCAGACAGTCTAGGAAACATGGCCCAATAGAACTAAAGAAATTAGAAAGAAATTAAGGATTGAATTCCAGAGRAAACTTCTCAGTCTTCTACAGGACTGCCCAGGAAAGAAAGATGGATAGGTATATTCATTTCACCTAACCTGAGACGTTTGCAATACAAATGCTTCCATCTGAGCTAAATTACCCCCATCTGAAGGAAACACTTCTAGGTTTTGAGTCATCTGACCCATTTTAGATGTTGGCTTCAGGGTGAGATGATAATAGCACAGTAGACCAAATTTCTCTCTGTAAAGAGAGTCTAGATGGCTAGCTGCGCTGGTTTTGGCTAGGGTAGAATTAGTTGACTTCACAGTGGCCAGTGTGGGGCTGTGTTTTGGATTTTTGCTGACCAYAGGGTTGATAATGCAGAGCTGTTTTTGTTATTGCCAGCAGGGCTTACACAGAGCCAATGCCTTTCCTGCTGAGGGAGGCTGGGAGGAGACACAGCCAGGACAGGTGACCAAACTGACCAAAGGGACATTCCAGACCACATGACATCATGTTCAGTKTATAGTGGGGGGAAGAAGGAAGGGAGGACTTTTGGAGTGATGGAGCTTGTCTTCCCCCATAACCATTACATGTGGTGGGGCCCCACCCTCCTGGAGATGACTGAACGCTGACTGCCCACGGGAAGCAGTGAATTAATCCCTTGTTTTGTTTAGCTTATATGCAGCTTTTCCTTTTCCTATTCTTTATCTCAACCCACATGTTTCCAGTTTTACCTTTCCAGYTSTCTCCCCGATCCTGCTGGTGGAGGAGTGAGAGAGCAGCTGTGTGGGGCTTGGCTGCTGGCTGGGGTTAAACCACAACACCAGCTCAGACCTAGATGTGCACCAATTCATCGTCAGGCAGAGCAAGTTTTTCACAGCATAAAGCAAGTTACAAAATGGATCCAAGTTCTACCACCACCTTTGCCTCATTCAATGAGACATCTGTACTTGCCAGAGATGTACTGGTCTCTTCTGAAAGACTGAGTCATTTTAAAGGTCTYAACTGGAGATTTATCAAGCACACTGCATTATCCTGAGAAATGGTGTTTCCTTAAACTGAGGTAAGCAAGAAGTATGCTGCTAAGTCCAATTTTCAAGTATCAACTTCCCCTCTGTCTCTGGAGTTCGGGTGATAGTTCAAAAAGATATTGTAGGAGAAATCTTTCTGTTCAGTTTTGCCCTATGACCAGGACATTCACTTCTGCAACTCAACTACCTTGGTGAAACCATTCTCTCTGTCTTTCTTAACATAAAAATTCCCAAGTTTTCCAGTCAAACTAAAGGATTAAAGTCCCTGAAGTTCTAGAAAAAATAAGGCAAAACTAGACTTCTCTTACTAAACACTGTTGGATCTCCAAAAGCTCAACTTTCCCAAAAAGACCTCTTAGAAATAAATACGAAATCACAGCTGGCAAGGGGTGTGTCAGAGATGAAATGGCAGCAGAGGAGRTGAGAAAATTGAATGTTGAGTCCACCCAAGATTCACACCATATTTTAGAGTGGTTGTTTGGACACTTCACTTTCCTCCAAGCCAGCCTGCTGAAGCCTCAGCCAGAGCCTGAATCTTCTTTTAATCCAAGGTGGTAATTCACTGATGAGCCTTTTGGACCACAGACCAACGGGGAGGCTGTACACCCTGTGGCTGACGGAAGGTTTGCTAAAGCTTCTTTTCATCTGACTTATAAACAACCTCCCACAAGCTGTTTGCTTTTTTGGAGGCTGCACAGCATATGTTCACCTTGGAAGAAGGTTGCTGCAGAAGAGAGAGCAATTTCTCCACCAGTCCTTCAGGCTTACACCYACTAGCCCCTGCTTTTTGCCACTCTTCATGATCCCTTCCCCCACACCAGCTATTTTTGTTCTAGTGAAAATATCAGCTGTGAACTAACTAGACCTATTTTCAGATCTCCTTTCCCTTGGAAATGGTAACAAATACTGTGCCCAAACACTTACAAGTCATTCTATGAAGGACTCTCAGCTGCAATGGTGAAATGTCCCAAATGACAAATCATGTCAGCTGAATTCATGTCATAATTTCTAATATGCTCTTTGAATTTTTTTCTTATGGTGTATTTACTTCAACTGTTCTGTCCTCTTGCAACTGCCTTTTCTTTCTATACTTGTGCTCATTTCAGTCATTTTGTGTTTTACAGGGTTTTTTATGTCTTTCCCAATGTATCCCAAATGGAGTTGGGGAAAGAAAGTAGTTGAGGAAAAGAAAGAGTGAAGTGGTACAGAAAAGTGAAGCGATCAGCCTTTGGCTTTTGGCTTAAGTCATTCTGAGGGTTAATAATGAGCCCAGTTTTGTTCTGCTGCCCTGATGCAAGGGGAGGGCTCATTGATTTGGGAGTTATGTTTTTTTTAAACTAGCTTCAGCCAAAGCAAARCAGAAGTTGGTATGTGCTTCTCCATTATGCTGGTGAATATGGTGAATACACCTTATTTACAATTTCCTCCTATTAAAAAACAATATCAGTAATCAACAGGAATTTTTTTGCTTTGCTTTCCAGGCTTTTATTAGCACGAGAGACTACAGCCAGTGCAGCAGCAGAAYAATTACACTTGTTCAGAAAGAAAAAATGCAGTTCCTTGGAATTTAATTGGCTGTGCTGAATTAATGACCTTCCTGGTCCTAATCAGAAACAATGCAAGGAAAAATTAAAGTAAGAACTATCCATTTCCTGCAAAATCTCTCCAAATTATCCCAATGCAGCCATTAATTGCTGAAGCCATTTTGTGACTGGATGCACAATAAAAAAATCTAGCCATTTTAGAAATCTTTACTAACTCTCTGCATGTTTTCATCAGCACCAGAAGGTCCTGCTAGAAAGTTCATAAGCTAGTATGGAACATGCTCACAGATGAGAGAAACAATAACAGCCTAAGTCACTGTGAATTTTTAGCCTCTTGTCATAACCTTTTTTAATGTAGGCTTAGGGTTTAGAAACTGGGGGTTGGGGTTTTCGAGGTAGAGATTGAAAAGAAATGAAATGGAATGAGAGCTTTGCAGATGTCTCTTAACCTGCAGGGCTTGGGTGGCACAGAGCCTTGCTGAAAGAGGGTGTTGTTTGACAGAGGAGTCAGGCCTTACAGGCTGGGCTGGCCAGTGAAGGAGAAGACAAAAGCCCAGTGAGGATCATCAGAGCAGGGGTGTGGGGGTGGTCTGGGCCCTGGGGAACTTATTTAGTAAGTACATTGCTTAGTAAGCATTTAATAGAGGCATAAGGGAAGTCATTAGTGAAAACAAATGCACATAATTTAAATCTGATGCTCTTCTCTGTGGGTGTTTTCATGCACAGTAAACAGGTATTTTCAAATCTCAGTACATTTCTGAGCATGACAGTTCTCTACACCTACTTAGACTTGATTGTGCATACACAGGGGATTTCTGGAAAAATCACAGAGCAATCTGAGGAGAGGTATATTTGGAATGTCTGGATGTTTATTCAAGTGCCTGACAAGGAACTTTGGGTTGGTTGAGGGGTGAGAGGGGTGGTGAAACATCCACTGGCAGTTCATATGCAGCATGGTCTGCTCTGTGCATCTGACAAACCCTGTAGAAGAAAATATCAGAGAGGGGAAACAAGGCTCAGAAAAACACAGGAAACACCATCTTGCAGTGATTTGTATCAACTAATAATTCAGGAACAGAAAAGTCAGGGTTCCTGCAGTGAGTGAGGAGACATGGAGAGAGTTATGAATATGAGTGAGGAAACAACATGAACAACCTCATACCTTCAGGCCAAACTCTTGGAGCTTGGATCCAAAATATTTCTTTTCTGTCAGGTATGATGACATGCGGGGTCACTAAAAGYGAAGTTTCTAAATCTGAGAGGGGCCAGATGGGTTTTATGAAGTGAGTAGGATAAAAATCATCAGGATAAAAATTGGAGGACTTCTTTATGCCCCAGCCAAAGCATAAGGCAGATTCTGGAGGAGAAGCTTCCGGTCAGAGTGTTATGAAAAGAGCTTTTGCTCTGAAAATKAGTTCCTAAACTTCTTAGAACCAATGGGGACTTTTTCTTCACACTTTCAAGTTTATAGTCTTCATCTGAGGAAGAGTATACTGATTAGCCTATGTCCCAACTCGCGGGACTTCTGTGAAGATTGTTTTGCATATATGGAAGGTTTTAATGTGGTAATAAAAGTCAAGATGGAAATGAAAAGTCATTGTCTGAGAGGGTTCAGAGTGGTAAGGAAGTTAGACCTCATCTGCATGTATACATTTCTCTGTCCCYGATTAATAGTTCCTTCCCTAATCTAAGAAACCACTCCTTTGGAGTCTGCTATAAACATTCTTGTTTTTTTAAAAAACAAAAGAGGGAAATAAATATTGTGCAATGAAATTCTGTACATTAAAAAATTKTAACAAGTTTTTGGGCGAGATACTAAAGATCTTCGCTGTCAGTCTTCAGGTTCTCTTCCCAGTATAGGGGAATATGTGATTTTCCTTGACCATTTCCTCCAAACTAGCTTCTGAGTTGTTGTTTACTTGTCCTTATCCCAAATCTATTTCTTTTCCAGCTCTTGATTAACAAGTGAAAGGGCTTTTGCTATTTCTGTAGCTCTAATTTTCCCTCAGGTTTCTTTGTCAGTCTCTTTCCTCTCCATTCTGACAATCATATTTTCTTTTCCAGAAAGCCTTTATTCCTGTATCTCAAGTTTCTTGCCTCAGTGCTAGTTTCCCTTACAGAAGAATTCTTTCCCCTCTTCAATTTCTCTCCAGTCTGTCTCTTTCTGCCAAGTAATACCCAGTCTCAGTATTCATATTAGAACCATCCAAACTTTTCATCATGTCCTTGCTTACTCCCTGGTCTCTGGTCTCCTATCCCATGCTGGTCGGCAAAACAATCTTAGTGAATAGCTAGGCTGCTTTAGCCAAAATTGTTAAAATAATTTTGCTGAGAGGATGTAATCTCAGGATGAAAAATTTCAAACAAATCAGACTTTAACTTGGTCATAAAAATTGGTTAAAATGGTTTTTTATAATCAGACAGGTTTTGTGCTACAAGATCCAGTTATACTGAGGAGTCAGTCCTCTAAAACTATTGAAGCAAAGTAATCTATTGAAAGTGATGTACTGCTCCAGATACATTTACTACAATTTATAAAACAGAAAGTTTCATGGCCAATATTAATTTTCTTTTGCTGCAATACATGGTTTTATTTCATGCTTCATTAACAAGTGTAGGTGTTCTTGACACTRACTCAGCTCTTTCTAATTAGGTCTCATGCATTCATGCTCTTCCTCCTACAGTACAAAACAGGGGGGCAAGGTGATGTTAAGAAAAAAGGGACATCACTTATTACTTACAGGCCCGAGAACTTTTAGTTTCTATTTTCAAACCATTCCCAGCTTGGCAATTTCCTTAAGATGAAGGTGGTCAGCCTGCAATCCTCCAACCAACCAACGCAGCATGTCCAGGGCTGTCGTAGTTGAAAGAGTGGCAATATGGGTCTTCTGCACTCATCTACATTATTCCTGGAGAACTGTTAAYTGTGGGAATGCTTCTTCTTCTTCACACCAATGACTCAGCCCCAGTAATCCCCTCCAGGGAAGCAGCAGTGCAGTCCCACCAGTCCTGAGAGGGTCATCTCCRTTAAAGGGCCATCAAGAACTCACCAGCACCAGCAGAACAGATGGCTGCAATGACCACCAAGGATTCCAAAATATCCTCTGACTCACAGGACTACGTCATCCCATGGTGAACCTCTCTGCCCTGGGGGAGTTATTGAACATTCCTACCTGGATTTGAGGATATATAATTGTTGAGTTTGGGGACTGGGACTGCCACCACCACTGGACATCCAGAGGAGGACACGAACTTCCACAGGAGGACCAGACCTTCCACAGCACCACCACTTTTGACAAGACTGCAACCATCAGTTCAACAGCACTGCAACCACTGCTTCATCAGACTGCAGCCACCGGTGACCACCACCCTGACCACAAGGGACCGGGTTGTAGTCCGACTTTGTGGTTTTAAGCCAGCTTTTCTGTGTCATTGCACTTATTGTAATCTTTCTTGAACTGTGACTCCAACTTGAAATCTCTCGCAAGGTATTTTTGTGAGGTTAATTTCTCCCACTGGCTTACTTTCAAACCAGCATAAGTGTTCACATCCCTCCTTCTTCCAGACCCTCCTTGAACGCTCCCCAGCAGCTGTCCCAGAGCAAACACCTCTTTCTGAGGTGGCACTGGGTCACTCCAAGGGCTTGGCTGCCCCGTATTTTGTCCATCTGCTGTTGTGGCGTGGGGTCCCCAGGAAAGCGCAGCTGAACAATCCCATGGCCCTGACCTGCCCAAACCAGTGGACTGGGGAAGGCTGGGATTAAAGGCCACTGCTGTCTGCCTCCTTTGCCAGGGTGAGCCTCATGGCAGCAGCTAGGGTTCACCTGCACACACCCACCAGGATCCAGGAGCTGTGAATGCTGCGCAGGACAGCTGTAGATTGTGCTGTAGAGTGAGRCTCTTATTCCTGTGATCTAGTTGACAAAGTGGTGATYAGTCAAAGACTGGACTCCATGCTCTTGGAGGCCTTTGTGCACCTCAGTGATTCTGTATGTCAAGGAGATAGAGGCAAACCATGGAGCAGGGACTGTGGTACCTGGCCCTTGCCAGCCATTAAAGGAAGCTTTGTGGGCTGCTTGCCTAGAAGGGCTTAAACCAGAAAATAAACGTGCCTCTCATGCACCAACATTTGTTGTTTTTATGAACAAGGATAAACTTTATGAAAGCAGTTCCCAAAAGCTGAACTGTTTTATCAATTACAGAGTGTGTTSTAGACTGTAATACCCCATGCATGTAAGTGGATCTCCTGTTAACCTCATACCTGTCCTGACTGTCGATAGTAATTCAGCTAAATGAAAGGCCTGTTTGTAACATTTTATACTGCCAGAAAAATGTGCTGTTGTTAGAAGAAAATGGTGAACTGAAGTATTGTGAGAGGAAAAAAAAATCCCCATATCAGCAAGAACCTAAATACGGGCAGTGTATAACACTGAACTAGTATAATAAATCCATAAGAAAATGTCTTCTCTAACTCAAGATTGCCAAGTCACATCCAAGTTTAATTCTTACAATGATAATGCATTTAATTACAATGTTAGCAGTATCATCATACCGCTGGAAGATGCAATTTAGCTGAGTTAATTTTGAAGAAGTACAGAAACAATAGCATTTAAAGCACTTAWATTCAAAATAGGTGAGAAAGCAGGGATGAATTGTAATTCTCCTTTCAGAGAAGAGGACTGAAGCATCATGAGAAGAACTGCTTTCCCTGTCCTCCTCATCTCCTTGACACCAAGGTCACATGGAATCATGGCAGCGAGCAGAATTGAGCTCAGCTGCCTCAGACTGCCAAGCCCAAGGCTTCAACCATGCCCTGCCTAAAAAGGTTTTGCAAATCAATGCCACAACAAAATTAGACATTTTGACATATCTTATTATACTTAATTAGATAGAATAGTGTCTCCTTAATTGCCTTTATTATATGCTGATTATATGCTGATGACAGGCATTGTGTGTTAAATTCTTAAGAAGCAAGTTTTTAAGTTCATCTTTCAAACTATCTTTAGTGCCTTTGGCTGGATGTAAAAAGCACTGAAAGCTCCTTCAAGGAATTTTAAATTCATACAGCTTACCACAGCTCTATGAAGGAAGCATTTGAAGGAGCGCACTGTGGTCCTGGACTAATTTTTTTACCTTGTTGCCTTTGGATTATTTCCTGAGCTGTGATTCTTCATTTTTTTAGTGCTGATCCCAGCTAGTATCTAGGTGGAAACTTCTGGGCAGTTGACAAAAGAAAAATAAAACCGAACAATGCTCTTGTGGTTATTTTTACACTGCAGAAAGGAGGTTGGGGAAGCTAAGGAAGTGCCAGATGTCAAGCTATAAAGTGGTCTCATATCTTGATTCCACAAAGCAGTTAAGCACCCTCTGAGATACAACTTTCTTCCAGGCAGCAGGAGTTTGCATTTAGGTACATGCAAAAGAAATGTACTATAATAAGCCATCCATATATTGCAACCATCTGAGGTGCATATAAAGTGTATCACTACAAAATCCTGCTTTTGCTGCACAAATCTATTTAATGGAACTAGTTCTGTGTGTTCAATAATTAAACAGCAATTTTTCACGCTCAGGCATCAGGTGAATTACTTTGGCCAGAATAATTAATAACAATACTTAAAATGACTATCATTACTTTTTTCCTTAAACTATAAAATCTCCTGGAAACAGTCTCTTCGAAGCGTTGTTTTGGTCTGAAAGTTTGTCTCTAGCAAAAGAAGTTCGCACCCTCTCGTTTTGTTATCTAAAGGATTGCACTGCCATCCTGTGGCAAGAAAAGCCATTTAAAATCGAGTATTGATTGTGGCTGAGATGGAAATCAAGCAAAAAGCCTAAAAAATTAAACATAGGAGATGAATTAAGGAATGAATATCCTATGATATATAGAGGTTTTATAATAAAGGAGTAGAAGTCAATAATTTTTTTCCATTCTTCATCTCGTTTCCTCCAAGGGTTTCCCAAGTGGTTAGTCAGGGTCTCTTCTTTGCAGGAGTTCCTTCCCCTGTGTTGTGATGTCAAACCCATCAATAAAAGGTCTTCAATACTTTAAACAGTGGAAATACACAAATTCCTTGACAATATGGGCAGCTTGACGTTCCATCCTCTAAATGAACAGTCCCAACTTCACATCTGCAGMGTGCTTTTGGCATCCACTGCACCCTCAGAAAGCCTGGCTAATTTCAGAGCCACATAAGWAATGCCATATGTGTCCAACACTTGGTACCTTTCCCTCACATCAGGTCAGAGATTCCACAGCAYCTTTTTGTGTGTGATGATCCCACCATCTCATCTTCACTCTCGACCCCATCCCTTCCACACCTTTCCTTCCCACACAGATGCAGATAGAATGGTTTCACAGAATCACAGAACATGCTGAGTTGAAAAGGACCCACAAGGATCATCGAGTGCAACTCCTGGCCCTGCACAGGACACCCCAAGAGCCACACCATGTGCCTGAGAGTACTGTCCAAATTCTTGAACTGCCAGCCTTGGTGCTGTGACCACTTCCCTGGGAAGCATGTACCAGTRTCCAACCACCCTCCAATATCAGATAACAAAATGGAAAAAAAAGGAAGAAAAAAAGAAACAGAGGTAGAAAATATGCCAAATGTGAAAATCRAAGGTAACATTGCAGGACTAGAGTAATATGGATTGGTGAGAGGGTAAAATTGCTGATACCTTACAACAGTTATAACCATTTACTTGTGAGACATAGAATATATCATCTGGTCATGGAATAGAAGAACATTGTTATAAACAAAAGCCTTGAGTACAACAAAATTAGAAGATCAGCAATCCAGAATGCCAATTAAAGACAAAACACCCTAGTGGGGGGGAAAAAAAAAAAAAACAAAATACAACAAAATTAGAAGATCAGCAATCCAGAATGCCAATTAAAGACAAAACACCCTAGTGGGGAAAAAAAAAAAACAAATCCAAAACAAAAAACCCTACACCAGAATGAAATTGAAACATTTCGAAAGAAACAGAAGGAACAGTTGTATAAATAAAGTAATAAAAAGTATGAGAGTCTCTCCTGAGAAGCTTTCTTTCACTGTACATTTTGTCACAGCTAACACTTGTCTAAAGAATCATGMTTTTGTATCCAGTGAGTCCAACAAAAATCAAAGACACTGAGAAAGCTCCAGCCCTTTAAATATTTATGTTTATCCCTAATACTTTGCATTATTCAAGTAGATAACTCTCTGACTAAAGTAAATAAAGCTGAATGTGTTAATGGAAATGCAACTTTTTTGAGGGAAAAAAAAAAACCCTTTGCTCTGAATTTTCTGGAGGGTTTTTCCAAATTAAAAAAAAAAAAAACCTGTCTCCTTTCTTTTCTTCTTTTTTTTTTCTTTAAGAGGAAAAAGGAGGGAAAAGGAAAATGAAGTTCATACTCTTCAATACCTACCTTGGCAAAGAAAAAAGATGCAGCATTATGAAAAATAAGTGTTTTCTTGTTCAGGAGGCTGGGGATTTTTCTTTACTCTGAGTTACATTGTATTTTTGCCAATCCTCTGCTAACTGTCTACCTGTATTTACAGGCAGGAGACATGAATTTTCAGTGAAGCTACTTCTGAAGCCATGACCTCTTTCCTATCAACCATTTTGCTTTAACTGCTGCAGCTAGGCCTGAATCTCAATTTCTCCTTTGCCTTTCTGTCTTTAAAAATCTATTATCAGCAACACACTAGACATGTAGGTCAATATCCGAAGAAGCTTCACCAGGACCTCTGAATTCATGTCTGAATAAAAAGAAGCATGCTGACATTCAGCTCCTTGATTGCAAATACAAGTGTTGCCTGTGAACACAATGAAGAGTTAGTTATCAAAACACTTTCTTTTGTCATTTGGCTGAAAGGAAACAAGATCATTGAACTGTTTGAAATTTTTTTTCTCTAGAAACATTTCACAMAATTTACAGCTTGTAATAGCAATGTCTACAATAGTCTAAATGTGTTTCTTGTTATTTTCCCTATTATATACATTGCTGGATTTGGCCCCCAAACCTAACATTTTCGAGTGAATGACAGCTGATGTAATTGATAAGGGAAGAAAGTGTGGACTTCTTTTAAGTTTTCAGGGAAGCTCCAAAATGTCTTCAATTATTGCCAAATGGCTGTATATAATGATTTTATATATATTTCATAATAGAATAAATGCTAAACTCATCAATCAATGAAAGCATTTGTCTAGATCTTCACCTTCATACCTTTTATGTTTCTGTATAAAAAGGGGAATATATMCACATTAAATCAAAACATCACCAAGTATCATGGAGCCTTGGCATGTTTGCATTCAATTGAGGAAACATTGTTTGAATGGCTTTTTGCTTTGGTCAGATGAATATTGGATTGCATTAAAGTCATACTGACTGATTCTTTCCTTAGTACCAGGAAAATATCAYTTTTACTTGGGTTGGTTTATTCTTTCCAGAAAGACTGAAAAATTAATCTATTTTTAGCTGTTGAATTCCATGGAATTYCATGGAATTTCACTTGTGCTAAAATGTTATGCAACTTTTATCAAAGCAGGTGGCCTACTGACTTCAGCAAGCCAAAGCACACATTATCTGTCCATCTCCAGCAATTATGCCACCTTCTGTGAACTGCTGYGCTCATAAGAGAGACAACCTGAACTTTTCTTCTCCATTTGCTCYCTCTTAATAGTACTCTCCTCTCCAGCCTCCAAATATCCTCACAAATTGACTGAATGGCCTCATCTTTCCCCTTTGGGTTTCCATCGTATTGTGTCAATTCCATCTGTTTCCCAGAGATGGTGCTGAGGGTATCTGTACTCCTGTCCTGTGTCAGTCACACCATTCCTCAGGGCTGGCTACACTCTGCCACCCCACACTTCCCATTCCCACTACAGGTTTTTGCAACTCTTAGCTCTTGTTCTTCCTGATGCTRCATTTCATCAGCTTCAGTGTCACTGTATTTATTATGTTGCTCAGTACGAATTCCTGCCTTATCAGTTTGCCATCACATYCAGATTTGATATCTGGTCATTGATCCTCCTTAAGCTCTTCAAATTGAGTGTAAAATGCTGCGCCATCACTCTTGGACTCCAGAGTCAAGAGTCTGACTAGGATGTGGGTAAAGGTGGCTGTAAAGGATCACAGCTAAAGATCAGCTGTTGATTTGCTGCTAACACCCAGCCTTGCTCTGCTTCTATTGTCCAACRCCTGGTTCACTGGTCTTGATTTTCTTTCTTCAGGAGTGTTCTGGAATAGTTATCTGTAGAAGAGAGAAATAAACTCTAATCCACTAGGCAAATTACTATTCCTGTCAGAGCTGGAAGATCCGCTGCTATTAAGCAAACACAGCCCCATGGAGATCAGAGATGCTGTATCAAATTACAGTGATAAAAAATGCAACACTTACTATGTGCAGTTGATATGAAAGAGTTGGCTGCTGGAAAAAAAAAATACCTAGTTGCAAGATGGACCACAACTATTTTGGATTTATTGCTCATGATTGACTTGCATTCCTGGCCTTTGGTAGCCCTTAATTTCATTTCAACTTTACTTGGTCATGTAACTGACAAATTCCACAAATTACAGCAAAAAAAAGTGAGGCCAACATCCAGTGTCAAAGTATGAAGAAAAATTAGTTAAGTATATAAAACCAAAATTCCCTATTGCCTAACTAGAAGCTACTTTTACAGTTCAAAATTAAGGTGAATTTATAGAACAGTGGAGAAAAACCTGTGCTGTGACCTCCTTCCCTTCMAGACCATATAAGCTCTGATCAAGATCATCCTTATTTAACCTTGCATTATGAAGTGACTCATTCAATGTCTCCGAATCATTGAAAATCTACCACATGATAAGAACACCAGACAAAATTAGTTCCACACGTGTTCATGCTTGAAGCACACTTTTAATGATTTGAATTGTATGAGTCAAATATTTGCTAATGGGCAAAGACAAAATATTAACTTGTTAAACAATAGACTGAGCTTCTCAGGCAATATTTAAATATTACCTAAAAAAAACAATTAAAGAGAACATTTTCAAAGACCCTGACTTCAGCTCCCACTGACTTTCCCATCTTTTTGCTGTTGTCTTTTTTTGGTCCCTTTGAAAAATCATCTGATAATTGTCAGACTGCTTAGATGACAATGTGACTCCAAAGCATAGTTGTCTCCCATTAAATGACATACAATGTACATTACAGAGAAAATAGAAAATCAACCTATTCTCTATCACTACAGACTTTTAAAATCCTCATTCTATTTTATATAAGTTGTCACATCACTGGTACTATTAATAGTCTATTTCAAATGAAGAGTTTGTTTAAAATCTTGCATTAGTGCTGGATGTGAATCCTAAGTACAATGGAAAATCTCAACTGTGAGTGTCTAATTTCAGCTTCCATCTTCTAAAATATCAAAGGTGGTTCTGCAGGACTTCCTTGCTGCTGTCAGTCCTTCACACCACCCTACTGGGCCTGGATTTTGCACAGCTGCAGAAGGTCTTGTCTGGATATAGCCCTAAGATTTCAGGCTTCAACTCCAAAATGTACTCAAGAGTAACTTAAAGTGATGCTGCAGCTGTCACATTGACCAGTCCAGCTAGCATACATTCATAACCACACATATATTTTCATATTCTGCAGAGCCAGTATCTTTATACTAATTTTCTTTGACAGTTTTTCTCTTCTAAAGACATACTCTACCACTGACAAAGAAACAGACAACCATACCATTTTAATTACATTATTTTAGGCTTACCTATACTGCTACTCAAGCAAATAGTTACTATAACTTAGTATGGCTACTTCATGTCATAGTTTGTGTATTGTATATTTTACATACATTTACATGATAGAGCTGGCAGTGGGAGAGAAAAAGGAAAATATTACTGTCATGTTARGAGAGAAGAATGAGGAAACAGCTATAGTTCAAAATCTATACACATTAAAAAAAAMCACCAGAACTGTTCTTGCTAAGCCTTGGATTTGTAGTATGATGATTAATGGCCCCAAATAAATAAGAAAGATGGTGTGACAACATACTTTCCTATAAAAAGCTCAYAGTCTTTGGTTCAGTAATTCCAAATCAAGTACATTCTTGGCAATTAAGTTTCACTGTCAACATATTCTGTCTGCAAAGAAATGAGCATTTGCTAACGAGTCTGCCTGTAATGATTCCATCAGGGTTCACATGTTCCACTACCAAGTCTAGGACAATTTTTTACTGATAGAAATTGTCAGTTCCTAAAGATCATTGATAGCTGGTTGTGTACAATTACAATTCATTTCTTAATGCCAGATACAGTTGTCCATGTGATCATGTGATGGTTCATTTATTTTTCTACAAACATCAATTAAAATGCCTGCACCTAAGAACAACTGAAAACWCCAACAAAGCATCCATCAGATAATACTAAGAAAAGTACAGTGATAGATTTTCT
>NW_026623292.1:2405556-2435409 GCF_030028575.1 Malurus melanocephalus
AAAAAAAAAAAAAAAAAAAAAAAAACCACCCCAACACAATTAACAGTCTACTTCTCAAGTAAATGGCAATAAACTAGAAGGGATGGGAACACAAAGATTTCTCTAGCTTGTGTTAGAGGTGAAGAAAGGTTTGCTCATTCTTCTCACTTGTTGACTGATAGACCAGTCTGGGCAGTGAGATTGAAATGCTGAACATTTTTGGCCATCTGGGATCTTCCTCCTTTCTCCAGGTTTTCTAGCCTCAAACTTGCCTCCCTTCCTATTTCTCCCATTCTTTCCAAACTTCACACTTTAATTGATCATTGCTGTGAAAAGCATTTAGATACATTTTTGCAGGAATGGCTGTTAGTTCCTTCCAGCTGGGCTTAAGTTTTTTGTAATGCTGTTTACTTTTTCCATCTTAGATTTTCTCCTAGCACAAGTCAATTATTTTCCAGAATTTTTCCTCAATCTTTTTCCTTCTTTCAGCTCCATAGACTTTACCATGTTATATTTACCAACAAGAAAAGAACTGAATGTTACTTGCATATGTCTTAGGGCTACTGAGCAGCCAGTCCCCTTAGATAGAATTATGAACCCTGGAAAAAGGGATGCGGCTGAATGGGCAGTCTGACCCTATGGCACACCACAAGACAGGTTAGGCTTGAAGTCTTAAAACATCATGGATTTCATCAGAAAAACAAACCCTTTTGCTCCATAGCAGGCCTTTCCATGGTCCCTTTGTCTCTGCTTGTAATTTCTCTTCCATTCCATCTTGTGGACAGGGAGATCAGRCAGGAGTCAGGGGGAGCAAAAGTCTCTGCAACAGAGTTGCACTTGGCTGTGGGGCTTCAAATTGCCTTTCTTCTGACAGCTCTGCCCTGTCTGCTTGCGGCTGGAACAACTCAACCCTGGCAGCAGATACATACTAAGAGATGATAGAGTATCAGGAACATCAGCAGGCATTTTCAGGGTAAGAACTCTTGCCATCCCTTGTGCTTTAAACCCTGCCATTCCAACAGCACTATGCCCTGCAGGACTGAGGACACAGACAYGCACAGAGCACAGCACCCACAGAGCACGAGGAGCACCAGATGTGTACCGGCACACAGCAAAGTGCAGCACTTGGCCTCCAGCTCCCCTTGCTCCTGGGCTTGGCTGGAGCAAGAAGGGCTGCTCCCAAGGGCTGTGGAGATCTCGGCCAGTGACACGCTAGTCCTGCAGCACAGTCCAGAAGAACCCTGCAGGTCCAGGGCTCCTCTGGTTCCAGGATGGAGTGTAGTAAAGATGGTTACTCTTTCTCTCAGGAAAACGAGAAGATGAGAATGGACTGGAAGAGTCTTGTGCTTGTGCCTGGTTATGCCTGGTTCAGGGTAGGAGGATTTTTATTTCTCTGAACTTCCTTCACACAAGGGTCAGTTAGAGCAAATACACAGGGGAAAGTAAATTTTAATTTGCATGACTGCTTCTCCCTTTTGAAAGGATATTCTGGCCACCCATTTTAAATAATTACTATCCTGGGAACAATAAGGATTATTAGGAAATGCTGGAATGAAGCCTTAAGTTACATTACAGTAATTTGTTATTTAATTATTTCCTTTGGCAAGAGTCAGATGTCAACATATGAGCATGATAATTATATATATATACACATTACTCATTCCAATTAGTTTTATTATAAATATGTCATATTTCATCCTTGTCAACTACAASACACAGCAGGACCAGTGGGTTCTCAACATTTGCTAGTAGGTTTATTTTTTCCGAGGAGTTTGACAGAGACACGTGAAAGATAGACACACATTCCATGTGACAGTAAACAAATTTAGAGACAGCAGCCTCTATAAATAATCTATGTTCATCATCTTACATAAGAAAGTGGAAGGTTAGCCACAATCTATTAAATGGTTTGCAGCAGTTTAGTAAGAAAACCTGCAGGCTTTCTTGCTATCACTGTGCTGTCACATGGCTGCAGCCAGGGAATGACACAAGAATAAAGTCCATAAGCATGGAAATATAAATGGAAGTACAAGTCAGTGATTTGGAAAGACACAAAATTAAAAAAAAAAAAAAACCTCTAGAAAAGTGGCATTGAGGGAACAAGAAGGAGCAATTTTTCTTTTTGATTCTGAATTATTTGTCACTTTATACAATATTTATTGTAACATATATGTCAAATGTATMGGCACTAATTTTTTCTCAGCATGGAGCACCTAGTCTGTCCAGGGAAWGATTCCTGGGGTTAGAGCATAGGAACTGAAAGACGTGGGGGCTTTTCCCAGCCAGGAAAACTCCTTGCACCACCTTGGAAGAGTCACTTTTCCACTCAGTGTTTCATTCATCTGTAAATGATGGAAACACATCAGCTGACCCGTAAGTGGGACAGTGCTTACTGTTAGTACTCCTTAGGAGTATGAGATCTGGTTCGCTGCCTCCCCCAGCCCCTGAGTACTGCTGGTGGGGGGAGCAGGGACTAGAAAACATTTTGAGTTAAGGGAACTGAATTTGTTCCACAGCAGCCATGTACAGGTCAGCTGTAAACCATAAGCTCAGATAGGTATTATTTTATTCTTGTAAAAATTCACTCTCTTATGGTCAACTTCTAAYATTTTGTAAAAGGAAAACACTCTGTATACATGCAATACAACCTACTTGGTATTAGCTGCAAACTTTCCAAGCAATCCCACCTCCACTCAACCTCCTTCATCCCAGAAATGATGCAGCTCTAAACTACCAAGGGATAAAAGAACTTGGCCATGACACTTAATTCAGAGTATGCACCATCTCATCTTCATTGCCTCTGCTTCCATGCTGTGCTCTGAAATCCTAAAAAGAATAATTTGCCCAATTCAAATACAGAGAGGATGTGTACGGTCCCATGTAGAGCAGTTTGGGAAGCACAGATAGAGGAGAGCAGGATATGAGCTTATTCCTTCAAGCTTCAGGTATGTTCTGTCAAGGTTCAGGCCTGACTAGTGAGAAAGCAAATAGAATGGGGGAAAAAGTCTGGAATAAATGAACATTAGGTATTAATGAGGCAGACAGGATAACTAAAAGCTAAGTCTGAGGAGAAAGAGTTCTMAAAGACATGAGAACAAAGTATGCAACATGGTTGAATAGGTTTCTCAAAACAAGAAGGCAGGGGAGAACTGCAGAAAATATCCATATACTGGGAATATTTGGTGAAGGGAAACACTTACYATGTGTCAATGTCTCAGTACTGGAGACAAGTTTGTTCTTGTTAGTTCTTAGAACTGACAGTTCTAACTACAGCACAACCTCTTTACAGCTAAAGATGGAACAAAACGTTCCCATGTCTCACTTAGTGCCACCTTAGTGTCAAGAAATATCTTTACCTTTCCCCAAAGATGAATAATAACCACTGCTATCAACTTCTTACCTTAAAAGAAAAATATCTGAAAACAAATGTCAGGGTTCCAAGCAGAGCTGGGTGAAACTAYCTATTTTTCCCCTGTGGTTATGGTGAGGGAAATATCATCAGAAGAGCAGAGGTGGWCCTAAACAAAAGACTTTTAAAGCTGAGTTCAGTAAAGATATTACTTATGAATGATGCTTGTCATAATCTGATCTGAGGCTCTTCTTGAAGTACTCTTCATATCCTTTGAATGGTAAATTGCCTATCCAAATAAATACGTAATTTCCCAGTGCCTCTTCACTTATCTACAGAATGGGCATGATGGCATCCGTCCACCTCAGGAATATGCTGGGATAATAAATTAACTAATGTGTTGAACAGGCATATATTTGAGAGCAATAGAGAGCTTCCAAAAGGGAAATGATTATGTATTCAGAATGGGTTGGATCAGTGGGTAGTAAATAAGGCATGAGAACACAGAGAGAGAATCAAAATTCAACAGATACCTATTCAGTTAAATAAGCCAAAGTAGAAACCATGAGAAAAAATACATTCAGTCATGTCATTAATTGTATTAGCTTTYTTGCACAAAGAGGGCAAATGAAGATTCCATAGCATAGTTAGTGTTCCCAGCTTCAAGAAGGAGTATTTTMTAATAACAAATGCCTTGATAATATTTGAGAATACGAAAAGAACTTAGCAGAAATCACAAAATATTTTTTAAAATGGATGACCTGTATATGTMATTTTTCCTGTGAGTCCTGCTATGAAAAAAAGCAAAGCCTGAGATATTGCCAACTACTCATTGCTGTAAAATATTATTATGCCAGTGAGGAAGGCACATCTTGGCAACACCTGACACTAGCCAGATGTTAAATGAACTGCAGTTAGCTTATGTCCACACTAGACTCATAAAAAACTTGGATCTTTGGAACCKCTGACAACTTTCTGTTCTACAATGATGACTTCAATATGGTGGCAGATGGGAAGTTACAATTTAAATGAAGCATAATTTCCTCTCTGTGGACAGTCCTGGTGCCTTCTTCCTACTTCATCAAATGCCCTAAATAATTTGATTTCCTAAACAGAGGATATAGCATGTATTCTTTCCAGATGGGTATTACAGAATTTACCTCTGGGGTTGCAGCTCATTTTCAACTGTGAACACTTATCAATAATACAGACTCAGGGCCCAAACCTCATCTTTGTGACATCAGTGAACCAAAAGTAAATTCACCAAAGTTAGTGGAGCTACACCAGCATGATGGTCTAACCCAGTCTTTATTAAAGTCAGTCAAAGCCGGTTAGAGATTTGAGTGGGCACTGGGACATTGCTTTGAAATTGCCACCTGTGTGTGACAGAGATACCTGTATTTCCTTAAAATTCTCAGAACTGAGGTAATGACTTTGCCTGAAATTTTTTTCCAGGCAGTTTCTGATCATGAGCTAAAGAATATATTTTTGTTTGATGCACTCACAAACGTTAAATACATCATTTTATTTTTCTCTACAAAAAAAGACTGTTCCAAATACAAGCCAATCCCCTCTAAAATTTAACATATCTTTTATTATGTTACTACTGATCCTGTTGGCACAGCAGTGACACATTTCATATGAGGAGACATATAGCTAAGCTTGAAATATTTTGTATTATTAAAGCACATCAGAGCACTGCATAGACAACCCTATATGGACATTGTAAGAAGTAGAAGGATGATGATGATGCACGTTTATAGCTAGAGTGCAGCTTCTTTTGAAAAGAATGGTTTCCTTCATAATGGTTTAGAGGAAAATGAAGTTCTATTGTAGGATTTCACAAAAACTGCAGCTGGTAAATTATGACACTCCTCTCAAYAATGTTAAGACAACATCTGTAAATATACAAATAGTAGGATTCAATCATGCCTTTCTCATTTTTAAATCTATTTTTATGTTSTTTAATTTTTATATTTTAGAAATATCTTGCATTTATAAGTAAGAGCATTCTTCAATGGAATTGAACATCCCAGAAACYTAGAACTTATTTTCTCCTAAAGTTTCATTGTCTAAATAGTATTAAATATTTTAATAATAGATTCTACCTTTCATGCTCAAATCCAGTTTGTTTCTCCAGGCCACATTCAAGGCCAGTTGCAAAAYTGAAATATACAAAATCTTATATAAAATATATAATATAAATCGGATAKAATTAAATTTCACAAACCAGAATTTGTGTCGAAAAGGGTCCATAATTCCAAGTTAAGATTTCATAGGGTGCATAACTCTTTCAAGTTTCAGTGAAGATCAGTTTTCATAGAACATATTTTTTCCTGAGATTAGATCTGTCCTTCCAAATCAATATTAAGTAAATCTTCTATCAGACAGAACTAAATTCACTAGATATAARCAAGCCCACTCAAGCCAACAAAGATGAGATCAGAAATGTTCTCCTCTTAAAAAAATTAATTGAAACTGTATCCTAAAAAAAAAAAATCATAAATAAAATATTAAGACACTGATTTTCCCACTTGACTTGTATGAWGCTTAGTATGGTGAAAATCAATTTACAGCAATAGCTGTTTAGCATGGCAATATTTTGCTCAGGCACTCCACATAAACATCAATCTATCCTTACACAATTGATATTACCTCTTTAGCAGGATGTGGAATGAAGGGCTCCAGAACTTAAAGACCTGAATTTATAACGCAGTCTGTATCTTCAGTTTTACTTAATCTTTATGTRTGTACAGGTCTTGATTAAAATAGCACGGGAGTTTATTCTCATGAGTAGTCAGCACACCAGATAAGGAATTAATCTTCTCCAGAGGGTAGGATAGATCAGCTGTTTCAAAAACATGTTTTTCTTTACTTGTGTGCTACAATCACAGTCACAAATAACAGACATCTCTGTAGCCCCAAAGGAAGCAAAAATGCAACATCCGTAAGAGGCTGTCCAGCAGAAGAGAATAATAAGAAACAGCKCAGCTGCTCCATTTTATGTGTCAAGCACATGCTACTTCAGTTCCTGGACTACTTTTGCAAACAGAAAATGAGATTTCTCTGCCCTAGCTCAGCCTGTGCTCATACCTCTGAGCTGCCCTGGCAATCAACAGGGAAAACCGTGGACCACCAGAGACTGGTGAATTAGTGAAGGGAAGCAACTTCTCAGTGAGTGATTTAGCGAAATGGAGGATGGGGAAGGATCTTGCCCAGAGTGACTGCTGGAGTAAGAACAAGTTGCTTTAGAGCAAGGAGACTAAATAATGTTTATACTGTGAAGAGCGAGAGGAAGAAGAAGAAATATACAAAGGCAAGAAATATAAAACCCAGAGAAAGATGAGGTTTGCAAACACTTCATTTTTTAAAAATGGATAGTTGGTCAAGCAGATAGTTTTCCAGGTTTACTCTGAAAAAGCTCACATTGCTCAAAAACATTGTTTCCATTTTTCCAGCCATATCAATAGATCTAATGAAAAATACTGTGTTCTTATTTACCTTGCATTGTCTATGTCTTTGGATTCTCAAGAATGCAGCAATCAAAGGAAACACAAATCAAGACAAAATCAGCATGTTTAGTGATTACTATAAAAAAGCCGGGTGGGAGACATGAATTGGACACAGCTGTTTCCACAGAGAAGGGAGAGAAGAGCAGAGAAGTATGAAAAGTCAAACACTTCCACATGAAGTCATTCTGTTTACAGAACTMAAAAAAAAACATTGATATGAGATCCAGCCTTCAGAAAGTGGTTGACTCCTTTAGTGGGTAGCCAAATCTTTTTTCATTTCCCTTTTAAGATGCAGGTTACATAATTTTCATACCTTTTTATTCAAGAGCTCATATTATCAACTTTCAGAGCAGCTGTGTGTGCTCTGTCCCTTCTTGAGCTGTAAAATGTGCCTGTTGTTATGTTATAGGAGGTCAAATTGATAGTGGACAGTATTTGGTTGAAACAAACTTTTTCATTACAGCTTTTACTCCCTCATGATGTAAATTTAGGAGTGATTCTTGAATACATAATGAAATCCAGTTGATCTTGCACTATAAATCATTGGCAGGTTTGAGCAAGAAGAAGCAGAGTTTCTGTTCAAGTAATTTACATTTTCCACAATGAAAGTTCATTGTTCCTTCAAAACTTAAAAATTGTCTTAATACTCTAAGGAACCTTTTTAATATTAAATTTGCCTACATGAAGATTTCTCCAAGACACATGAAAACCAAAAGAAAACAGCTATTGGCAAATAAAAATAAGCCAYTGATCCATGTGCTGCCCATATGCACACTCCCAATGGTTTTCAGATCCTGTCATATGCATGATTGCTTGTTTTSTGGTAATCATTAGAATTAATACTAACTAATAGTCCAAGCCTTCARCTGGACCACCAGCGACTAAGTATTTTATCAGCTACCAAAGAGCTCAGAGCTRTTGCCAAAGCTGACTGCATGGTCCACATTAAGAACTGGCTCAGCAGCACAAACCACTAAAATTAACTGCATTGTTTTATTCATTAGAGACRCTACAGAGGTAAGAGAAGGAGAAGTGCTGGATTGTGTAGATCATTAGGCACATCTTAATAAACTGTTTTTAAAATTAATTTAAGAAATACTAAAAAATGAGGTGTTAAAAGTATCTTAGAGACCCATTGTGCTATCAACCTTTCAAAATGTGAATCAAACCTTTCAAAAGGTAMATGCATCTTGACTTCATGCAGAAGCAGTGGCAGACAATCACTTTTAAGATGTGGCTGGAGAAGGAGCTACCTCTACTTGATTTCTACCATTTTTTTTAGTATTCGCACAGAGTGTAGGGGATGTAGGTCCATTTCACCTTGATGATGTAGGCCACTTCACCTTGGCCAAGAGCTGGTCAAACTCATGTATTCTAGCTCCAGAATGAGTTCTAGTCACCCAGCTGCCCTTAAATGATGGGGAGGGGGATAATCTTAGCCATTCAGGCAGACATATATATTCCCTCCATTTTCCATAAATGAAATCAGGATTCAGGGGCTAGAGACCAGATACATACTCTAGCGTAATGGCTGGGGAGGAAAKATAACAATTTCATGTCACGTGTATCCTCATTTCCAAGCAGACTTCTCCCTTGGCAGTGAAAAACCCCTGTAAGAAGGGCAGAGGCAACTAATTTTCCTCACGACCAGCATCTCAACTTTTGTTACATGTCCTGAGGGTTGCTCAGGACCTCATGCCCTAAAATAGACAACAACCAGGCCCACAGGACTCAGAACCCTTCAGGGATCCTGCTGTAAAGCCTTTCCTGTGCTACTCCCTGAACATTCAGGCACATGGGACCAACCATCTTCAGGTACATTTGCACCACCAAACATGCAGTCACCAGCTATTACATCTTCAACAGTCTTACCTTTGATCACCTGCAGTGGAGCTGGAAAAGCAGATCTGATCTTAACAGTGTGATTTGAAGAGCTGGCTAAGAGAAGAATGTCATCAGACCACGTTTCTCTCCTACCCCTCATTTTGCCCATTGCCCATTTTATAAACCCTTTTACCACGGACATGAGCGTTTATTTRCCCGCTGTCCTTTCCCCCACCCTTGCCCCCTCCGAAGGCCGTGGGCGCGCAGGGACGGATCTGACCACGCCACTTGTGTGGGGGACCAGCGCCGCCCCCGCTCTGCCCAYGGACGGRCGGCTGCGGGGCTGGGGAGCAGCCGCACCGATGAGCCCGGGAGAGCCATTTCCGTCGGGTCCCGTGGGCTGCCGAGGGCAGACGGCCCCGTCGGTGCGAGGGACACTCCCGACCGCCCGCCAAGCCGTGAGCCCCGCTCCGGGCGGGCTGGCTCACGGTGGCCGCGGGCTGCGCACGTCAGGGGAGAGACCCGTCACGACCGGGAGATCCCGGCATAAATAGGAGATGGGGGCATCGCCGGCCGATCGCAGCCGCTCCGCGCCGGGCGCCAGCTCCGCAGCACCATGGCCATAGCCCTGGCCCGGGCGGCGGGGCGAGCAGGTGAGGGCGGCGGGCGGCGGGGCCGGGCCGGGCGGGGAGCGCACCCCGACACTCCGCGCTCCGACGCCGCCGCTCTCTCCGCAGGGGCGGCTGCGGCGCTGGCGCTGCTGTGCCTGCTGCTCTGCGCTCCGGGGGACGCCGGCTGCCACCACCTGACCGTGGTCGATCTCTTCGACCGGGTGATCCGGCACTCGGGCAGGATCCACAGCCTCTCCACGGCGCTCTRTGCCGAGCTGGTGAGTGCCGGGCCGGTCCCGCCGCCGCGGAGCGGGGTTGCGCCGCCCCGGGAGCGGCTGCGGACGGGCGGCAAAGGGAAAAGGTGGGCGATGGAGGGTGGTGGCTGTGCTCTCSGTGTATGTTTAGATGTTCTTCCCCCGTAGGAAAAACACTTTCCGCCCCGTGACAACGAGCTGGGAAAGCCGGGTCGGAAGTGCCACACGTCGGGGATGCTGACTCCCAACGGCAAAGAATACGCCCAAAAAATCCCGGTAAGGGGCAGCGGCGGCGACGGCGGGCAGAGACAGGGCACGAGGGAGTACCGCGGGCCTTGCGAGGCTGGAAGGGGACTCCGCGGGTCACATCGCCTTCTTTCTCCCCGCCATGGAGAAAGGGAAAAATACCTACCGTCGTGTCAGAGCCCCGAAATGACTCATTCATCATGCTGTGATAGTCCCTCACTCCAGTCGGGCTGGAAATAGGCAGAGGTTTTTATGCATCCGGAGCTGCATCAACAATCTGGTTGGAAGAAGTTGYTAAGTTTTGACCCCAAACAGGTGCACATCACAGACATACTGCATATGAATCATAAGATTATTGGATTTTAAATCCGCACGTGGTTTCCTATGCTTGGATAATATATACTTGCTATAATAAGGATATTGCAATAGTACTCTGTCAGAATGACTGACAGACATCCTCTAATTTTGTTGTGGCAAACTCTGTGGAACAGAAACTTAGAAACTTGTGTGTGTGGCAGAGAAGTTAAATTAATCAGTATCACTGCAAACTACAAAAAGTAATCAGGAAAGTAATTATCTCTGAATCGGTAGTTAGGCAAGGAGAAAAGAACAGCAAATTGGTTTACATCACAGTTGTGATGGCAAAGAAAAAAAAATCATTATTAGTTCAGAGAAGAGTAGGAACTGTTTGTTCACACAGAGAAAAAAACAAATTGTGAAGCTGGCGATACACCAGTGGGAGAAACTTTTGTCTCTAGGAGACAAAGACAAATGTTAATGTTTTGGTTTTTGGTTGTGATGGAGAGAGGAGCATTCCCCAAGATGTCCTTCTATAAGGCCCCCTAGAAGGGCAATGGGAGATGAAGCCCTGCTCGTATCAGCTCCTATTAGCTGAAAACAAAACAAAATAACTTTTGGGTATTATTACATATATATAAATAACCAGAGACAGAGTGGCATCTAAGTACTGAATTGTAGATGTGAATCTTAATCCCATGGAGATTTCATGATGAGGCTAAGAGTATTCATATGATCTGCTGCAAAGTAATAGAGACATTCTCTACTATTTTAATTTATAAGAGAGAAGAACTAACTCACCTGATACTGAAACTTTTGCAAGCCTGGAAAGAACCACTTTCCCACTTTAACCAGTATATTGAGCATCATCAAGAGCTACCTGATGACAGCCTTAGCAAAGCGAAGCAAATCAGCAATATGGTACATGAGCTGAAGACTGGAGTTGAGAAAGTAACAGAAAAGGTAAGATTTTTGATGTAGCTTTTATTTATACCAGTGATGTGGCATGGGTGACTTTGAGGAGGGGGCAATGTCTGCTCCCACTTGGCCTTGGTTGCTCATATTCAGCAGACTGCTGGACTTTATTACAGATACATCCTTCAGTCAAAGGGTGTGACTTAGTTTACAGATTGGCAGATATGTAGATCACATTTACAGGAGTCCATATCTGTAAGGCAGTATTTTATTAATATGAAATATATGAAAGACACACACAAGTACAAAACTAGAGCATTTTGCAGCTTAATATATGAGCCAGTAATGAGTTGAGTTTTCTAGGGCAGTAAARAAGATGTGGGTAGGCTATGATAAATGCTTAACAATTGTGTTAAGTTTTATTTGGATTTACATTCTAAGTAATTCAAGTATCACTGTTGTCTGATGCAAAGAGCTTCTTCCTAAGGCTATAATTTTATGCTGGGATAAAATTACAAGGCTATAAAATTATAAGGCTATAATTTTATGCTTGTTGTCTTCAAGACAACAGTGGCATCACTTAAGTCTGATGTCAGTCACAAAAAAACTTCAAAGTTCCATTCCAAACTATGGCAGATCATATACAAATCACTGGAATAATTTTTTTGTTATTTCCGTTTCTATCTTCTCATTACTAGTTAGAAGTCCTGATCTTCGCTTTTTTTTTTTTTTTTTTTTTTTTTTTTTTTTTTTTTTTTAATTTATATATAAAATTAACTGTTGCTATTGCTGAACAAATGAAATCTGTGTGCCATTCTCTTAAATGGCCACTCTAGTCAACATGTCTGTTTCACTAAAAAAAAAGATTAGTAAACTAGTATCTTACACTAGTAGGTCACCTTTCAACTTTGTGAACACAGGTGGGGATTACAAGTAGCTCATCACTAGAATAGGCCAAATTGTACCCTGCTCTAAAATGCAGCCCTGGTTAAGGTGACTCAGAGTTACAACTGGAAACTCCATCATCCAAATGTGGGCATGGTTTTGGGTTAAAAAGTCCTTAAAATTCAGAAGTATTCAACCTTAAAGCTTGACCTTTCCTTCATTCTGTAGCTGAAGCAAACTCTAAATTAGCTACACACTTTTGATATATTTACCTGCTTTATTTTTTTCTAAAGCACCTTTGAAGGTATTACTAAGAGGGAAAGCTTTGAAGTATTGACTTCTCAGTACTATGGATATACTACAGGCTAGAAATACAATTACAAAAAATAACGCATTCCATATTTTGCATGTATGTTTTTCCATTAAGACAGAAAAATTCTAAACTTGCTCCTGTTGTAAAGCACCTGCTCTTAGAGGTGAGCTTCACAGTCTGCAGAATTCACCAGATTAAACAGCACTGGTAGATACTTGTGTTAGAAGCTTCCTTTCACTCAAAGCATTAAAGTAAGTGGCTAAAAAAAAATCTCAAGACTGATTTGCTATAATACTTCAAGAGGAAATAAGAATCACCAAACAGGGGTTCCTCTACTTAAACCCATAGTGTTCATACTCGTATATCAAATAATTTCAGTCTAGTCTAAAAGTTATAGAGATACCAGAAGGATAATAAGTCAATGTTATTCTATATAAGGACCTTTACATGTATCTTCAATAAATATGTGAAAGATCTGGAATAGGACAGCCCAACATAGTGACATCTGTGTTGACTTCTTCAGTTTTTCAGGATTTGTTGTATGCATAGTTACAAGTTCTCTTTTTTCCTCTTTTCAATATAGATGCAGTCAATGGGGATTATCAGCAATACATTAAATGGAATGGCATCATCTGAAGGCGCTGGTTTATCAATTAGTAATGAAGCAAACATGATGAGTGACTCTGACTTTATTCACTGTTTTAGGAGAGATTCCAATAAAGTACAAAGCTACTTAAAAATTCTCAAATGTAGGATTATGCCAGAAAATRTTTGCTAAATTGTAATCTCTTGACAAGTAGTCTTCAGTATGTTGCTTATAAAGATTTTAAAAATAGAACTTCTAAATTATCACTTTTATGGTAATTTTAATAGGAAAGAGGTTTTGAAATTGCAGTTGACACAGATGACCAATGCTGATTAAATACTAAATAAAGCATCATGTGTGTATGTTGGTTAATGCACCAGATAAAAAGGAGTATTCTAGCAGTAGATAAATAAATGTTCTTGCACATTACGCTGTGATAGACTATATTATATATGGCTATATTATGATTCACACAGTTTAGATATATACACAGAATTATAGAAAGGCTTGGGTTGAAAGGGATCTTAATGACTATTGAGTTCTAACTCCCACTCCACCATTGGCAGGGATGCCATTCACTAGGATGGCCTTGAACACTTCCAGGGATAGGCCACAACTTCTCTGGGCAATGTATTCCAGTGCMTCATCACCCTCTTGAATAAAAAGCTTCTTCCTAACATCTAATCTAAATCTCTCCTATTTTAGTTTCAAACCATTCCACCTTATCCCATCACTCTTTGCCCATGTATAAAGCCACTCTCCCTATTTCCATGAGCCAACTTAAAGTCCTGTAAGGCTGCAATGACATTTCTCTGGAGCCTTTTCTTCTACAGGATAAACAATGCCAACTCTCTCAGACTGTCTTCATGAGGTTCTTGCGAGCCCAATTTTCAAGCTCGTCCAGGTTCCCCTGGATGGCATCCCCTCCTTCTCTTGTGTCAGCTGCATTGCTTAGCTTTGTAGCTGCAAACTTGCTGAGGGTGCACTCCATGCCACTGTCTGTGTCACAGATGAAGATACTGAAGACCACCAGTCCCTAGAGTCTTGAGGGACACCACTTGTAACTGGCCTCCACCATAGAGCCACTGCCCACAGTTCTCTGGCTGCATCCAACCAGCCAATTTCTTAACCACCAAATAGTCCAGCATTTAAACCCGTGTCTCTCCAATCTGGAGATAAGGGCGTCAAGTGAGACCCTATGGAAAGCCTTACAGAAGGTGAAACATAGTTTCAAAATAGTTGAAAGTAAGATTCAATTTGTTAAGCTTTGGTACATCTATATATTATAAATAAAGTATATTTTTACAAAAAGAAAAATTTTCCCCCATTTCTACATATATACGTACCTGCAGAATATTGTGTAACAATGAAGAGTGGCTTTGATGTTGAACAGTTCATTTAACTGCAGAGCCTATGGCAGACTTTTATGTTCATGTCATACTTCTTAMTGATTTCTGAGGGCTTTCATATGTGTCCCATAAGATCTAGTGTTTTTAGTAATTTTGAATGCTCTTTTATATTTGTAACAACTTCACTGATTTCAGTAGAAATTCCTAAAGAAAAAGATTCTCTGTGAAAAGTAAGTAAGAATTCTGGTCCAAATAGCATTTCAGTCCAAGGGCTAAGCATTGTGCAGCAGTAAGTCTCTTTCCCMTTCCACATGCTGACACCTGGGTTTTACAATAATGATGACAAGCTTCATAGCAAATAAAAATAGGAAAGCTGTCAGATATTTTATGGAAATCACATTTTCCTAGCAGAGTGGTGCTGCTGGCTGTGCATAGAACAAAACTTCTTTGCATTCAGAGCCTAACTGAGCCGTTTCAACAAGCAGTTATAATCAACATGTATTTATCTTTAATATTCTTGACTATTTTATCACTGAATGCTCTTTTCTGGCCTTCCATGATCTKGATGGTTGCTGACAGTAGCAGGAGCTCAGACAGCCAAGAGTGGGGAGTAAGATGCTGCTAATTATTTAATAATTATACTGAATTTAGGCTTGAGAAACCTGCAAAGGGAAGATGTCAAAGAAAACCAGAGAAACATTTTCAGTTATGTTGCCATAACTGCCAGTATCTACTGTCTGGTAGACGGCCAAAGTACTTTTGCAGCCACAAGCTGTGGGTATTCACAATCCACATCTGGATTGTGMCAGGTATAGCAGAAAGGCAATGGGTTACATCGTGCTTGCCCTGAAGAAGTTACTAGCTGCAGCTCCTTAAGCAGAAAGATACCACAAAAACATAATGAAACAGCAGCATTCATGGGCAAGTTTTAAGCAAATTCTGGAAACAAAACACAGCTCCAAAGACAGCAAAGGAAGGCGCTTCTGAGTGAACGGACAGAAACAGAGCGGGATGCTCGCACTGCCTGCATCCATCATCACAGAAGATGTAGCAGCAATTAAGAGCTGTAGCACAAATGCGGCCACCTGGTGTAGCCGTAGACCGGTGTACAGCAGCCGCTGGTGTTGGGTGCCTCCCATGCCMCCGGGGGGTCACTGCTGGCTACCAAACGCTGCAGTGCGGCAACCGCGCCTTCATTGAGGAGACAAGCGGTGCCAGGATAATGTCACCAAGTACCGGCWAAGATACGACAGCCACTCTGCCGTCCGAGGCGAGAGGTGACAGACACAGGAAGGGTCGCTGACGGCAGRAACTCCCTCCCGGACTGGCTGTGTCCCGTCCCCCTCCCCGGSGCACAGCGGACGGGGCTGACGCGCTGCGCCCCGCGCTGCCACAGGGTCGAAGGTGGCCGTGCTCCCATGGGAGGTGGCCGTGGCCCCCACGGCCCTGCTTGGTGGCAAGTAATTGCAAGCGAATTGCAAGGTGACTCAGAAATCAGCGGTACCCGCAGCTGGCAGGACCTCCCAAGGGGAGAAACTGAGGGTCAGGTGGAAAACGTCGCAAAGGGAGTAGGTCACATAAATAACTCTCATCTCCGCCAAAGTGCTAAACCCTGGGAACGTTTTGCTGTACAGAAATGTGAAAACAGAGAAAATGAGATAGCGGGTGGCACACAAGGAACAACAGTGCACCGAAGTATTATCCAGTCATTCATCCTCATTAGTGCTGTATTTCAGTTTTGCCTTTGGCTGAAGTGAGGCATGTTGGTAAAACAAAAGCATTCCTATATTGTTAGCACTGCCTTGCTTCCTCTTGCGATTGAGGAAACAAGCACTGGGCTGAAAAGGGCATGTTTTTCTCTATGGCCATAGATGCCTCACAGAAATACCAGTGATGGCTGCTTTTCTCACAGGCGAATACTTCATCTCCTGCATGATTTCCTCCAAGACAGTGTGTAACTAGTTAGGAGAATGTGATAATCATGTGTTACTATCAAATGCTTTGGAGTTTGAGAATTCAACACTTGTATATCAGAATATTAATTTAGGAGAAAATTCCGTAAATTAACAGAAAATCAGAAAATCAGAAAATCAGGATTACTTTCCAGTTAACACTGGCTTCATGCACAACAAACTGTAACATTGAATGCCACAGGTAAGTCGCAGTGTAATTTCCATTTGTGAAACAATCTGTTTCCATTGAATTTTCTTGTCAACCAAATAAATTTAAGAATKAAAAATATCTCCATTGTCCTTCAGACCTTATTCCATGAAACACTACAGGATAATCTCAGAATATCAACATTTTAGTACAGTCCAATTATTTTTTTCAATTATTAGAACTGACTTTTACACATTAGAGATTTCCTAATCATAATGTTTCCATTTTTTTCAGAATGATGAAGGATAGGACAGAGACACTCCCAGTGACTGAAAATTCATGTTGTTCCTTTTGTAATGTGCTAAATGGTTTTGACAGTGTATCTTGAATTTAAGCTGAATCTTGTATGTGCTGATATTTGCATGGTAGAAGAAGTGGCTAATGCCACTCATGGTTTTGCTCTTATCTAAAACCACGATAGCAAAACAGAAGCAAACTGAAAGAGTCTTCTTTGTACAATATATATGTATGTTCAGCTACCTCCTAGTACATTCTAATATTTGCCTGTAATTAAAAATTACTTGGAAAAACCGACAGAGTCCTCAAGGGTTGGATGCTTATAAAAAGTGGTATTGCTGCGTGCTTGAGCAAGCACTGGTATTGCTGCGTGCTTGAGCAAGCAACATAGAGATGTTACCTTCCACCATGCCCATCTTCATTGCTCAGAATTACAACCCATATAAAAACAAGGAATTGCCCTTTTCTGGCCATGAATTTTAGTGTAAGTCTGCATGGGGAGCAGATCTCAGATCCAGGTTTAACCACCCCAGTATATCTTATATGCAGCAGTCATGAGGTACATAGCTTAGAAGCATGGTTATTTAAAGACTTCCACAGTCCATGGAAATTTTGTCCACTGTGAACCTTTACACRCAGGGGCTTTTTGGTCTCCCCTTGGTTCAAAGCCTCAAGCTAATTGGACCCTAATTCCTCTCTGGTCCTTTCTTAAGGCACTGGATATGTAGCAAATATCATGAAATTGCTTTGTCTTTCCTTGTAGTAGGTGAAAATCAGTAACAGTCTAGTTGGTAGAGGGTGCTGAAGCATATGAATGTACTTAATTTATGTCAGTCTTTTGACTGCAGAACATACAGTCATCAGAAGAGCTGTGTGGCTAAAGTGATGGCAACTGGTATTTAAAACCCAGTACTAGTAAATCACAGCAGACAAAACAAATCCGATGTGTTACTGCAGCTCAGGAGTGACATTTGACCATTGTACTACTGTTCTGACACATAGGTTAGTAATGCAGTTTTGTGCCTTAAAGAAGCCCTGTTCTCCTTAGCAGATCTTAATAACAATTTCCTCTTTGGCAAAGGATCAATAACAAGATARCTTTCAGAAAATCATTTCATACTGTAAATCAGTAAAACCGAAGTTTAAGTGCTGACACAGCTGTGGTCAGCAAATCCAGCTTTTAACAATGTTATATGAGATCCATGGAGGAGCTAGCTGGCCTCACATTCAGAATATCACAGTCATTCACATGCAGTAAAACATGACTGTGGCTGTACCTGATACAGACTGCAAAAACCTGCATCATGATACATTTAAAAGTCCAAGAGCCAGGCCTAGAAGGAAATCCGCACCCTCTTCTTAGKTATCAGGGAAGCTCCTCTTCTGAATTTTAACCACAATACTCTCAAGACTCGCATTCAGACCCACCTGGAGGATGAGAAAAGCCTTTCCTGTTCCTGAGGCTGCCGAGTTGGATGTGAGATCCCTGTGTCAGTAGAACAGCCTGAGAGCATGGAAGTCTGCASCTCGGTTTACAAAGCGAGTACTGAGTCTCAGCCCTTTCTCCCTTTCCTTGTTGTATTCTGTATTACATTAGCATTGATAAGTTGCCAGAACAGAGAGGTGCCCAGTGAGTATAAGTGTCTGCTTTGTTTGTGGCCTCTAAAGAGATGAGTTTTTTAACTGYGGTTTGCAATTTGAGGTACCCAAACTGCCCCCAGTCCCAGGAWCCCAATAAATGTCATTCATAATACTCCACAGCCTGTAACTAGTCTCAAAATGCTACATATAGAAAATATCTCAGATACTCTAGAACCATGGTGCAAGATCATTCACCAGGTCACATCTTTGAAGTCCAAGTAGCATGCTGCTGGATTTAACCTAGGTGTCACTAGTACCTATCATGTCTCTCCCTGATACCAGCTGCACTCTACATCTTTTACCTCTGTGCTGTGTCTGTTACAAAGCAGTTCAAGTATCTGCTGGGCATTTTGCAYACTTGTGCTCTCTTTGTTCTTTCTAAAACTAGTATGCATACATTATTTGAATAAACCAAACAGTACTTCATCCTTCAYGAAGAAAAACTGGCACTGTAAATTTATTCTTGTATTTGTACTGGGTTCTATTCCTCATTTACCAAGTTTTCACAGCATGGCCCAAAGTGAAAAGGCYGTCTCCTTTAAATAGCACAAAATGAGAGGAACCAAGGTTGTATGTGTCATGGGCCTACATCCTAATTGAATCAGATTATTTTAGATATWACTCAAGATACTTCTGGGGTTTTAAAGAAAGCTTGATCAGCATTTTCAGGTAAAGAATGTTTTATCTGGCATATTGAAACTTAATTCTAAGTGTGGAAGAATACTGATAGGTGTTAAGAGATTTGGAGGACCTTGAACTGGTTTAACAGGCTACAGTGAAAACAGAACTTKTTGAATTTAAAACACCTGTAATATTACAACTGTGAAACCAATTCTGCATGAGATTTGCTTGATCTTTGCCTCCCTGAGACAGCCTTCAGACGTATTCTGTTCAGCACATYAACTCACAGTTTTGACAGTTCACATTTTGCGCTTGCAACACCATCAAATGAAAGAATTTCCCAGGGAGCACTCTCAGTTGCAGCTCCCCTCTCCAAAAGTGTTGCTTCTAACACTGATGCTTCATTGACTTGCAGTAAAAGAACATATGCAGCTGGGAAGACTCCCTTTCCATTAAAGGTGAGAATTAAAAAAACCCCATCACCCCCATCATACAGATTTCCTCCAAAATAGGAAGCACTGATGAATCTATGTATACACATATACCACCACTTGATGATTTGATGCTAATTTGGAAATACCTGCAATGTCATTTCACAATTATGTGGGCTATTAACCCCTGCTGGTCTTTCAAGCAGTAGCTGGCCAAACAGGGAAGGACTCTGACTTCAACAGCAAATTCATCCCCATGTGTACACAATCTGTCTGTCCCCGTGAAGATTGTAGGCCAAATCTGAGTTGGTTCTGGGATTTCCATTTCAAAACAGGAATAAACTCCTCATATTACTCAACAGTATTTAACACGTGTTCAAGGGCTTTCTGAGGGTAGGTAGTCAGGCAGTTTACACTTATGAAGGTCTGTAAATACAGGAAGATATAACTCCTTAATTTTTCTGTAATTTCTTTTTTGCTTTAAATCAAGCATAGGAAATAACATGCAAGGAATGCCACATAATGCAAAACTAGGACTGCATAGCTGGCCACTGAAAAGGTAGGACGTGCACAAGGCAAGATACAAAACTCACCTGATCAGGCATAAATTTTATGATACAAGCATCATCATTGCAATCTCAAGTTTTTAAGCTGCAAATATATCACCTCCCAGATAACACAATGTAACAAGCAGAATAGCAGATCCTCTRTTATAAGGTAAAACACTAAATAACAATTTACTCCACAACAACTGTATGGCTTTTTCAAAGATGTACAATACAGTTCAAAAGATTTGGAGATCAAGCCAAGTATAATCAGAAACATTCAAGGCCTGTATGATGAGAAGAGCTGGACTAGATTAGCRTAATCTTATGCCTATAAAATATATGAATGCCAGAAAGCAAATAGTCCCTATAAAACCATAATGTTCTCCAAAAGGTTTTGCCTGTAAAATAAAATATCTTTAGCCTTTCTTCTTAACAAAGGCATCCATAAATGTACAAAAAAGAAAACCAATATTATGCTCCCATTTTAAGCTATAAAGATTTGCAAATAAGACAAAGAAAGATACACTTAAATTCACAGACTGAGCTCTTTAAATTTGATTAAGCAAGTAAATAATTTTAAGTAGCTTTAATAATATAATTTGAGACTACTTGTATTACACAGAATACTGTCCTGCCTTTGATACAGTCCCATGCCTTTGATACAGTCCCATGTGTCCTTACTGGCACCAGCTTAAAAAGGACTAAGTCAGGAATAAGACTACTATGCTATGCCCATCTCCATATGTACTTTTCTGAAATGGCTGCAGTAGCAATTATTCCAGTTATGGGTCTGTTGCGAAATGCATTTTGGTTACAGTTCTGCATACTGTCATTGTAGTTTTGAAATACRAAAGATTCCACATGCAGCCCAACAAAAGACACTGAAATTCGGAGTTAAGAATGCTGAAAGATTCATCCATGGGAGAAAAGACAAGTGAGTGAACTGTATTTCCGCATTCATACCCTCATCAAAGTTACTTAAACATGGAATATTTGATAGAGTATGTTGGTTGCCCTTTAATATTGCATACTTTACCACAGCTATCAGCTGATCTGGGATCATACTATTTAAGGCTAATCGAATACTGACATAGATGGGGACAGACACAGAAAACAAACCAAAAACGCTTATGTGTTATTCCATGAATTTCAAAAAGAACCCAAAACCACTGTATTGAATAAACAGAGTGCTTCTTACCCTCTGCATAAAAAAAGGAATTTGTCTGACTACAGACAGATATAAGATCAAAGTGATTCTCTATTAGTGTGTTTTTAATGAGCATCACACCACGCAGATGTGATAAATCAGAGCACAAATTCAGCTTCATGGTCTTCACTTAATTTTACTTTCCATCAGTTCCTATTTTACTTTTAAGGTCAGTACAAGACTGGAAAAGACACAAGAAAAGACTGAGAATTGAAGAATACTTCTTAAGTCATTAGCTGTTTGCAATTTTAATGGTGTTAGATTTTAGCATATTTTTGAAGCACAAACTAGTTAGCTTTACAATCAAATATTGTTAATTTTAAAAGACTGCTCATCTGAAGCCTGCGYTCTCCCACTCCATTTACAAACTGCCCCTACTCCCTTGCACTTGATGATGCCTTGTTTGCATTGTCTTGGTCAGGATACAAATACAGTGGGCTCTGTGATGAATTTGCTCTAGGAGGTGGTTGGGTACTGGTCAGTCTTTCCGAATTTCCTGGAGAAGTCTCTCTCCACCTTGGACTTGCCTGCTTTTCAGACACTTCCCACACAGACGGGCATGGGGAGGTAAAATTCATGGTGGATCGTGAGAGGTAGTTCTCCTGAAGACCTTCTTCTTGGAGGCACCTGTTAGAAAGCACTTCCTTTTCTTTGGAGTTTCGCCATTTCATCCTTCGATTCTGAAACCAAATTTTCACCTGTTTGCAAGTCAATGAGAGTTCATTATCACTGTTTGCTTTAAACAACTTTGCCCTAACAAGTGTTTTTCCTTTCCATCCTCTTAAGTTTCACGTTCCTTCCTTATTTGTTGTTACAGAAGAGATCCAGTGAAGCCAGCTGACTGACACTGTCTGAGGATTTTCCCATCATTATTTACTACACGTGAACCAAATATTCTCCTTGACTTTTACCACCAACAACAAGTGATTATTTGGCATAGACTGGAAAATGGACAGCCCAGTAGCTAGGGATAGAAGAGTTTCTTATACCAATATCCTTCTAGACAGAAAATAATTCCCAGAGAAAATTAACATCATCATTAATAAAACTAAGTGATATTACTGGTGGTATAAAAGCTTCAATTAAACAGAGGCTGTAAGAAGCATGACTGTCCCTTTGACAAACAGCTAAAATTAGCTTGGCCATATAGCTTCAAAAAGTGGATTGTGATACAGGACATGGGATTGAGGATTTAAACACATTTTGTCTGTCTGACTACAGCTTCCCAGGAGTTACTAAGAATCCATGGGAYTTGGAGATAAAACCAACTTTTCAAAAACGTTGAATTTCAACTCTTAAACACAAGCATTCAAAGGCATTTATGAAATGCTGGGGAAAGCTTGGGGGAATATACACCCAGGAACTGGTTTGATATAAAAAGAAACGTGAGGGTGATCAATCAAATTATTCACATTGTGTTCTATTTTCCCTTAAACATTTGCATTTAGATCTAGTTTTCAGATACTTGATAGAAAGACAAAAGGGCTATGCTTTCAAAGGTTTGGGTATCACTGGTTTTATGACAGGTACTGTTATTCCAGTGCCTCTGGTCAAAAAATGGAAGAGGTAACCTTCACAGCAGCTGCTCTTCCTTTCATGAGGAGAATAAACAAGGAGACAAATATATCTTGTATATCCCTATCATGAAATCATATTCTTGTAGTAGTAGTTGTCATTTATTGTTACATTATTTTTACACACTCCAAGCTCTCTTGAACAACATGAGCACAGAAAACAGACCCAAGGAAATAACCAATATTAGGAATTTGACATTTTGTTAATTTCTTAGGCAGCACACTGGGGAGTGCAATTACACATTTCCATCGAAATAGTTTGCCTGCAGAGATTACAGTTCTGTGCATCAACTGAGAAACACCACATTGCTTGTTTTTGTTTATAGTTGCAGTGCTTGCAATGGTGTCAAGAGTGATCGAGTTGCAAGGAACCACCACAGACCACCAGATCTAAACTCCTAACACAGTTCAAACTGCAAAGTTAGATCAAAGTTAGATCAAAAGCCTTTTCAGATTCAGAAAATCTCCAAGATAAATATGACGAGAGCTCCCATCACCATTCCCAGGCTTTTCTGTACCACGGACAGCTTCTGCCACACACACCTTAAATACCCTCACTCCTGCTGCATGCAAAGAAACAAAATTGTAGTGTCACTCTCTTAGTTTTTCAGGGGCAATCCAGAGGGCTGCTCTGATCTGCTCCAACACCTTCAGAATCCCATGGTAGTCAGCAACTACCATGYTCATTTTCTGCTGTTACATGCCCTCACAAACTTTTTTTTTCCAGTTTCTTTCAGGTTTTGTGCTCTTCAAGCCAGGTACTTTTCCTTTGTTTTTATATGAAGATAGGTGAGGCCCCAAGATTACAGATGGGGCTACTGCCAATCAGCACCACTACCAATGTAGCTGTTCAGTCAGAATAACTCACTGGAGGCAGTAGCCCCTCAGCTGCTAAAATCCTGCAGTAGACCAACTCAGACTCACGTGAAAAATCACATGAAATGTGAATTTAAAGTAAAGCGGGAGTATTTTAGAAGTCCACCCTGCAAAGTTTTTCTTCCTATGGCATCTCTCAGCTCTGAAAATCTCTTTCCTTGTGCAGTTAAATGTCCTTCCATATGAATGGTTGCCTGTCTCTCGGGGAAAAATACTTCCACAGGAAGTGTTGTTGACTGCCTTCTCCCTGGCTGTTCATGTGTGAGCACAAAGGATTGTCAGCACAATGCAGGAAGGATCTATGCTGTTTTTTCCTGCCTAGATGACTGTTTTTCGAGYAGTGGGATAGAGCATAGTTCCCTATCCCAAAGCTTCCAAGGGGGCTCAAACAGAAGAAAAAAATGGGAGATGGAAATGAAATGTAGAGGTCATGTTTCTTCATGTGAAAATGGAGCAATCAACTTTTGAATGTATACACACAGGAATAAACCAGGAAACTGTTCAAGTATTCCCTGGTTTAAACTGTCATTGATTTACTGAGGTCTTTGCATGGGAAAGAGCTCAGGGCTGCCCCCTGTATTGTGCAATTTTCCTCCTTCAAAACCATTTTAAATATTTTTCCCCAAAAAGACATTCCTTACCTGAGACTCCTTTAGACCCAGGTTAAGGGCCAGTTTCTTCCTGTCTGTTTTACTGATATACTTCTGCTTCTGAAACATTTTCTCCAAAGCTTTCCTCTGGTCTTCAGAAAAGACAGCTCTTCTTAATATGCCTCTCCGGGATTTGGAGTTAGACTCCTGGGTCAGAAGAGGCAGCACACTTTCCTCCCCTAGTGGAAATAGATGAGAGTTTCCCATGTCAAGCACATATCAGAGAAATATTACGTGCTGTTCATTATAATGCTTGCAGACTCTTGTTCCACTTTTGATTTATTGGTGTTGTGTGTTGTAATGCTTCAGTCATGTTCATTAAGGATTAAATCCTCACTTGGATCTACAGGTGTTGTCAGTAGTCAAGAGTCTCCCCTTGATGTAGTACAAAGTAAATCAGATGAGTTCATAAAGGAATATGAAGACARACCCCATGCTACTACAAAATTCAAATACAGCCAGGGAGAAACTTTACTTTTCTTTGCCTGTCATCACCTTTGAGTACACTGCAGCAAGTTTTCCTATGAGTTTACTTACTCCTTATGTGGAATGCAAAACCAGATAAAAGCAGTCTGTACTACTGATTCAAAGAAACTAAGTAGGCTTTCCTCGATTTTTTTTTGTTTAATAGTGAAAGGCTTTCAGAGTGAACTATTTCTCAGAAAATCCCTGATCATTCATTTAGTCWTTCTGAAAACTGCAGCAATTTCTTTATTAGAGGATTTGGGGAGTACTTGGAATTACTCCTTTCAGCCTGGTTTCTAATCCTTTGACATCTCATAGCAAGTCCTGGGAGGGCAGTTTTCAATGAATCCAATCACATCCCTTTGATGCATGCCTAGAGGGAGCCCTACCCTGGAAAACAGCCTCAAAGCTGGGRGACAGAGCTGCAGTGGAGAAGCAGAAGTGTTCACACAGAGCACAGAAACACCAAGGTAAATCTCTCATGCTCCTCACACCAAATAAAACCTAAAGCTATAGGGCTCCCTCTCCTCTAGAAGGACATGGCATATGACAACCAYACATCGTGAGGCTTCATGCCAGCTTCCTCAAATACTCAGGGAGCAGAGGCCACTTGAATAGGGCCCATCATAAGCACAGCATGTGATAATTGGGGCAGATGAARGCAGGCCAGGAAACAGCTGCACTTCAGTTCAGAAACCTGTGTCATGGCTAAACAGCCACTGACACCTACAATCTTTCTGCACAAATGGCAATTCAGAAGTTGCCCTCCTGTCGTCCATGTTCTCATGTCCATGGGCAGAAATTGCCCTTCTGGCTTATAGTTACAGCAGCTGCAAAGGTGTGTTGCAGCTCAATTCCACCAAGAATCTGATCATTTTTACATTGAAGCCAATGGAAAATTCCCCCTGAAAAGCAGATTCTTCAATACTGAATATTTTTTTGGGAAAAAGTCTATCTATTCTAGTCAGCTGTAATGGGGTGGGGGAAACTAAATACATTCATTCAACTGATATAGTGCTCTTGGAAATATTAATGAAATCCAGATGCAGCTTTCACAAACTGTTCCTTGGGGCTACACGACATTTCAACTTCTGTATATTATACATATATACACATGGGTATATGTATCTTTAAACATGCACAGAAAAACAAACACGCATATACTGAGGATATTGTAGTATAATGATGAGAAACCGAAGTGTATATGTGTATGTCATGCAAAGTTGACTAAATATTTCTGTAGTCATTTGTTACTGGTTTGATATTACATAMCCTACCCCTGCATCTTGCTTCCAGCTCTGACCAGTAGAGTATCGGAAGCTGAGCAAGTGTACAATGATTATTCCCTAAAATAACACTGCCTCTGTGAAACAGAGAGATGATTGCATTCTGTCAGTTCTTTTGTTAAACTTTTCTACATGTCAGGAAATCAAGATCTTTATACTTGTCTCTCATAACAGCCTGCAGCAAAAAATAATTATTATGATTTACAGTATTACAGTATAAATAATCCTTAATTTATATGGATGTATTTCAATCTTCAAAATTATATCAAAGACCAGATACAAAAATCATACCCTGGTTAATGTCCTGATATTTATTACACTGTGATACACAGTCAGACTTCATCCAAATCAAAATAAACAATCTGCGGAACAAAAGTCAAAATGCCACAATGGAGGTTTCCACAAAGGGCAAGCCAAGCTGGTATTTCTCTGGGAGTGCAGAGCCCCTTCATAACTCCAACTGCATGCTCCAATCATGCCCCAAAACTGCAGGCAAGCTGGGGCCTTCCTTCTCAAGCATGTTTTTGCTCTTTCTGGCTCAAACTTAGTGAATTTAGGTATCTTTTTCCAGGTAGCCTCTGAGTAGTTTCTGCTGAATTGTCAGCCATTCTGAGGTTTACTGGAAGGTACAGAATGGCAGCAGAAGAACTGGTACGTCCTCTCATCCCCACTGCAATGAGAGACACCAGCAAGGGAAGAGGCGTTAACAGGGCTGGTCCTTGCCTCCCAGCCTCCATTCCACAATGGAGTTGTCAGCCAAGGACAGAGGACGGCCAGATTATGTGACCCCTTAAAATTTGTCTTGCCTGGCTGGTTGTTAACAGTCAATCAGCAAGGAAACAACCTCCTGCTGAAGMCTCAAGGCACCAATTAATTCCTGTTCAGGCAGTATGCAGGGTACAGCTTAACACCTGTTTTAGACTAACTTAATAGTGAAGCATCTACACACTCTAAGGTAACATATGTGATGGATTTTAAAAGATTGACTAAATAAAATTTAATCATGAGCAGAATTCTCAGAAGCATTAGCAAACAGCCACTGTCCCCAAAATTCTAAAACCTACCCCCATCAGAGTAACCTCGACAATTTCTTTAAAAATAAGCCATATTCTAAAATGCACTCCAACTGTACACAAAAACTAAATTTCAATTTGTGGATTATGGATTTTTCAGTACAGCAGGATAGGCAGTCACTTCAACAATTCCAGCAAAATTATATATGTCAGTCTGCAGCTTGTCACTTTAAACGTCCATTAAAAGGTTTAGTGTTCTGCTGACATAAACGTGACCAACTATTTCCTATGTTGCTGGTTTGATTTTTGTTTTTCTTTAGGTTTTTTTAAGTCTTTCCTTTGYATCCTAATATATAGTGATAAATGTCTTCTTAATCTATGGAACAATCTTCTTTTGCCTTCATGGCAGAGACCACCTTGAAGGAGCAAGTAAAAGCTTTAGTCATGGTTTCCATTTTTTCATTAGAGTTCAATACATTCTAGTTAAATGGACAATTAATAGGTCACTTCCAAAATAGTAGTGTATCAGTCCTGGTTAATAAACAATCCCCACAGTTGATAATAGGCCTATGTATTCAGCAAGTCCCTGTATACACTCAGCTCATCCACTAAATCCCTTTTCAGGTAGACAGGGTTATATGGGAAGATGAGCTAGAATGAGTCTATAAAAGTCAGTTTCATTCACTGCTTTATTTTTCAGTCAAGTGCTTTAAATGGTGTCCAGAAAATCTCTTGGAATGTGAGACAGGAGAAAAGACTGGCACATAGAGTATTGCTTTATGGCCATACAAAAGGGCAACTGACCCTTGCCCAGGCCTTTTCAATGTGAAATGGTTCCTAAAGTTCATCTGCACAGTGAAAAATTGTGGTGAGGTCGCGTGTGGATGAGTAAAGTGAAAGTGGTGATTGGTCATGGTGCTGTCAGCCATTGTGGGAGAGCCTAGGCCATGTAAAACGCTCTGTGGGAAAGTGTCAGCCCCCTAAAGAGATGCTCAGAAACTTGCAGCTCATTAAACTGCCAGCATTTGCTGCCTCACTTGTCAAGAATCATTCAACTTAGCAACTGCCCTTCTGAAACATTCATAAAAAGCATGCACTTAGTCAGGAGTGGCTTGAATGCAACTGAGATAAAAACATATATGCAAGAGCATGTATAAGCTTCAATTTTCRCTTGGATTTGACACGTGATTTGTGCTTTTTTCTGTTTTGAAGAAAAAGGAAATACTCCTTCTGTTTGCATTCCTGACCCATAAACACATAAAACCATGACCCCATTCTTACACTATGGGATGCAATCTTCCCAATCAAGGTTAAATATAGTTTTGGATTAAATGGAAATATGTTCCAGTTCTTATTCCTGAACAGCTAGTGTATATTGGTCAAAATTCACTTCAACCAACTTCYTCAATTTTTTACAACATTATTAAAAAAGAGAAACAAATTAAACATGTGCACACATTTGACTGCTGCAAAAAGAATGATTGTTGCATTTGAATAATGCTAAGGCTTCCTGAATCATAATTTACCCCTAGCAAACATTAAAATGCAGCACACATATTACRATCCTTCAGCTCTTTTCTTATTTGCAAATGTTTATTGACACTGATTTTTAAAAGAGTTACTGATTTTAAAGAACTGTTTCTAGCAAACTGAAAACAAGGCACTTTCGTAGGTTAGCTCTGTCTGGGTGTCTCAATGCCATTAGAAACCTCTCACAATTGCTCAGTGTACTTAAGTTTGATAAATCTTTGGAAACCCTCTGAATAGGATTGCTGTGATTTTACTAAGGAATTAGCTGCTGCCATTGCATCACCAATTAGTTTTCCAGAACACATTAAATCCTGCTGCTTTGGTTTACAGAATAACTCAAGCATTACTGATGAAGCATAAAAACTTACGCGGAAAAGCAGTGGGGGATGCAGGGTGCTGACAGGACCCACCGCAGCATGTTGAGTAGAATGGCGGGGCTCGGAGAAAAAAGTGTTTGGAAAGAGCTGCAAAGAAAGCATAGATCTAATTGATTATCCATTGAGCTTAGGTGATATTCATAACAACAGTCCTCCAAAAAGTCTGTGTGTAAAGTCCTGTCCCACAAGTTCTTTTTCCTTTTTGCAAGAYGGTGATACTTTTAAGATAAACAATGACAAACTAAGTAATTGCTCTTTAATTTACCAAGGTTATTTTAAACATGTAGCTTAGCTATAATATGCAAAATTCTCCCTATATTTCTAAGAATGGAGCTCTGCAGACTAGATATTTGCTTCTGCAACTGCTATAATCCTGGGGGTTTTCCTAAATATTGACATGGGACAAATTGTTTCAATAACATGTTTTTGAAATAAGTATAATGAATCTGAAAAAGTTATTTAAAACAACTCTAGTAAGCATGACATCCTAGAAAAAAAATCAGCTTGTACTCCAATGCTGTTAATAGTACTCAAGCTAATAATGTCTTCAACAAGAAACCTTTATGATTAATTTCATAAAATGCCATGAGATGAAACAGCTGAACTCTACAGGCACAAACTACAGGGCCTGATTCTGTTATCCTGACTGTCAGCTTAGTTTTTCTGTAAAAGAGCTCTAAATTTAAATAAACCACTTGCTGAAGGCTCTGCTTAATGCAACAAAAAATCTGCAAAATCAGCTCACAGGTAATATTTGGTAAAAATTTCAATGGAATTTTTTTAATCAAAACGTCTCTTATACCTTCTTTAGTGCTTCTAAATMATGAAAAGGTGTTCAATAGACACTTAAATAGATATTTATCCCTTAATTCTTTTCTATATGGCTCATGGCTTTTCTGTTAATTACCTTTCAATTTCTGCTTGTACTAGTCAACTATGAAACCTGGAGTATTTTTTTGTTTTGAAAAAAGATACATCATGCTTGCTAGAACTGTACACTTGTAAAATGTGATCAGCATCAAAACATCTATTTCACTTTTTCCTTTTGATTTAGGGAGAAAATAAGTGGCTCTAGAGTCTCTACTGTAGTTGCCCAAATCTCCAGAAAAAAATAAGC
>NW_026623292.1:2435809-2471873 GCF_030028575.1 Malurus melanocephalus
GAAGGAAGGAAGGAAGGAAGGATAGATGTTTTGTCAGACATGTCCTGTCCTTGATATTCCCTGTAGTGGTTTCTTAACTCTGTCTAGTTCCTTGCTCTGGTTTGATAATGTGGTGTTCATAATGATATGTGATAAAACCAGAAGACACCTGGAAAAACTAGAATTGAAAATCTATTGATTCAGGTAGACAGCATCCTCCTGTAAATAACSACAGGAACAGGAAAGGACAGTTTCCTCCACTCACCAAATCTCTCAAGAAGTAAGTGCAAGCACAAAGGTCTGAAGATGGATCAGAGTAAAAACTTAAGTAAATTCTTTGCTTAAGCAAACTCCAAACAAGCAATATATGTTCATGGAAGTTGCTGACAATGATTTAATACACTAGCACAGTACCATGATGCAAACAGCAGAGATCTTGACCCTAATTCTGCTCAAGTCAAGGGTAATCATGAATCTGGCTTTCTGGGGCATTTTACTTAATTCCTTCAACCAACTGCTGCTTCTGCCCACAGGGCACACATCTCTTTAAGGTAGAATATCTGCTTGAGAAACAAGATGCAGTGATACCCTCATGTAACTTTGAACCAAGAGGTTCCTGAGCCCGCTTCTAAAGACTGATTTATTCTAGACCATGGGGAACAGTGCCAGGACATCTGTCTAAGCCTATAGCCAACAGGTATTTCTAGTTCATAAACTTTTTTAATGTGCTGCAGCTATACTGATGCACAAGTGAATTCTACATTACRTACATGAAACTACAACCCTAGGTCACATCTACTGAATCTGTTGCACACAAACCAATGGGCAGCAGTTATGCAGAGTTACATCAGTAAAAAAAAATCTGACATAATGCAGGGATACTCAACTCTCTCTTGGCAGTTCTACACAGAGAAAAATGTTAATGCTTCAACCTAAGATATCCAAGTATATTTTTTATTTTTGATAAAAACAACACAGACAGTTCATCACATTAAATGGCTTCCACTACCTCCATAAAACTGCATTTACAGAATTAAAATAGTTCAGAGACAAATAACATATTTTATAAATATGTATTTCAGAATTATACTGAGATTTTACCTGTAGAAATGATAATATATATCAGTTTTGTGAACAATATAGAAAAAGCACTACCTATTATTTTCTTTTCACATATATCACAGCAACTCTATGAATACCTGTTAGTCAAGAGACCTAAAGAAAACACTCTTTGCTGTTCACATAAAGCTGAAATTTGCTGAAATGTCACAATATTAGTTCTGCTCTTTTTCTGGCCAGAATGAAGTACATAGTAACCAAAACGCAACTGCTGCTCCCAAACACGTGCAGGAACTTAAAGCAAGGATCAAATCCTAAAGATTTGTATTCAGGACACTTAAGCCTTTTTCTGCTTTGTATCTTCATTTCATAAAACCCAAGACTGTGTGGAACTAAGTGTTTCATAAGAGYCAGTCTCTACAGGTTTAGCTTCACACATGCATGAAATGTATCAAAGTGTGACATAAATGCCTTTAGGCACTCCAAAAATTGTACTACATGCCTTAAAAGAAAATGTATTGGATCATTTATACAAAAGTATTAAATAGCTATTTTTTTCACAAAACAAATTATTTTGACACTGGTGATGTATGCAAAATTTTAGTAATAACGTTCACTACACTTACCTTTGTGACCAGAAATCATTTCACAGACAATAAAATTATACTAAACATGTAAACATACCTCAAAATTATCTAATGCTAAAACTCAGAAAGGAGTTCAGAGACTGATATTCTAAAATAACTACCTGCTCCAAAGRTTTTCTAACTTCAAAAGCCCTTCCATTATAAAAAGGTCACACTGACAGTGAGATCAGAATTTTTCCCTCTAACTACCCATCATTTTGAGAGTGAGGTTCCTRTGTACAATTAAATTCAAAGTCATGCAGCTTTGAAAATGGCTTATTATTAAGGACACTGTTTGCATTTCCTGTTTCAAGTGTTGTGAAATAACTCAGAAAACAGTGTAGGCTATCAGTCATCAGGAAAGCACGAAGGAGTGGAAGAAAAATGGCTATTGAGGGAAAGTGAACTGATGGTAAACTGCTGGTATTATCYATACAGGCTCCTTCACTGCTAATGCTGCTAGGCTTTTCAAGATAACTGATAAAAATGTGGTATCAACCTGTGAAGAGCTGGAACACCTACAAAAATTATACAGAACACTGCCTAGAGCCTGCTAACAAAACTAAGAACAGGACCTGAGATACCTCAAGCTGCAYGAACACTTTAATTCTCCAAGTATTGTTAAGTCCACATGAGCCACTTTCCAGAGTGATACCTAGGCTCCAGCCCTGACAGGAAAATGAAATATATTTTCAGTAAAATTATCACATTTCATCTGAGAACCTTGGATGGCTTGTGCCCACAACATGGGCGCAACTGCAATGTCCTACCKACATCCATTCTTGGCAATGATTAAGGAAGGCTTTTGCAAAGCTGCAGGGAAGTTTCATGTCATGAAGAGCTCCRTGAAAATAGTCCAGCAGAAGCTCTGCCAGCTTAGCGATCCAGCTGAGCCACATTCCTACTCCTGAACTACATGCCCTGAACCTCTTGAGTGATGGCTCTTTTGGTAGAAGTTATTCTCTTTAGAGTGCAATGTGAGAGCAGCAGTTGTGCTGCCCTAAAGCATTTCAACCAGCTGAAGGGGAGCCTTCCATCACAAGAACGAAGCAGCAGCCACTGCCGTATCTCACCCAAAACAGCAATTGCCATCAGTGGAACTGGAAAAACTTACTGCAAGAACTGGTGGGGCAGGACCCCTCAGAACTTTCCAGTGGCTTTCCTGCACTCCTGAAGTTACAACTTTTTTCCTATTTATTCCTGTAAAACACAACCAAATGAATGTTCAAAGGAAGTCAAGCCAAAAGGGCAGAGCAGAGCAGCATACACATATCAGTTTTTTTAAAAAGGTAAATATTCACAGAAAGGGTTTTAAAGTTCGAAATACATATATTTTTTTAAGTCCTACACAAAAGGTGGATGCAAGAAATGGGCTTGCATTTTTGTGTTGGATCTTGGTGGGGCCTTCAAAAATTGGCAGAACAGGGCCCAAAAAGGGCCTGAAATATACTAGCAGCCTGATCAACACTTCCTTACACCTACAGCAATGCAATAGCCAAAAGCATCACATTGTGGATTATCTGAAACCACATTTATCACTGTCAGCATTCAGARGCACATGTCTTATTAGGTAGCAATTTGCTGTACTTGTTTTTCACCACCTCAGGAAACAAAACAGCCTGAGGCTGGTGCCTACACATGGTCAGGTCTTGCCTCTACAATCCAAAGCAACAGCCGAACTCCACACTGTTTGCCGAAGACTCCATGGGCCTCCTGGTGTCAGCAGTAAAAGTGGCTTCCATCCTTTCCACACCCTGTACACAGCCTTGCTRTTGAGAAGATGGGGATTTACCAGCTCTGTTTCTGGCTTTGTCCTTCTTCAGGATGCCCATRTATTAGTGTGCCTCAGTACATTATGATTACCAGTTCTTGTCAAAAAGGGCATTACTGTCAGTTCTCCATCTAAAAGTTCAGTGGCTTACCAGAGTTCCTTGTCTGGGTCTCCTGTACAGTCTGTGAGAAGACATAAATAGCTCTACATAATAATTCATCATTTTAAAACAGACACATAGGTGTCTCTATGGATCCTCTGGAGACATCTCTGTATTGACTATAGATTAGACAAGATGGCTATTTTTTATTAAACCGCTGAATTACTATGACATTCTTATCTTTCACAGGTAACATCAAAAGAATACTATCATCTGTACTGCCACAAATACTTTTAAAAAAAAGTAAAAATTCAGCCAGAAAGGCATTAAAGTTATTTTCTTTGACTTTCAACATATTACAATTTGTTTAGAAACTATTTCCTCAAGCAAAGCAAAATTAGGGGCAGATGCTGCAAGAGGACAATTCAGTGGTTCRTCACTGTTGCAGCCCTAATTCAAAATCTTACAATAGGCCAAAATGCACCATTTATTCCAGTGGTATGCAATGATTACCTAAAATTTTCTACCTGGACCAGTCTTTACTTGTTGCAGTATTTSTAGCTCCAAAGAGACAAAAGTCTCAAGATAATATAAGCACTGTTAGAATGAAAAAATAACACATGGTGAATTCTTTTTTTCTTTTTTCTTYTTTTTAACACATGAGGGAGGGGTTTAGTCTTTTTACATTTGTACAAGGAAATACCTTTTCAAGTTGAAATTTGAGATATTCACATAGTCACAAGGAGCTAAAATTCTCAACAYAAATACAGAATACCTCAAGAGAATTACGTGTTACAACTGCAGACAAAGGCAACCTTCAAGAAAAATTTTCATAACTTTTTAGCACAAAGCAAAGGCYACTTCTCCAAAGTGACAAGTTACCTTAAAGAAATACAGTCCAGGTTACTGAAAATATTAAGACAGATAATTTTATAAATATCAGTGTCTACATATCTGACATTTTAAATGGCCTCCTACTGCTTTAAATACCTGCAGTTGTTTTCATTTTGAAAAAAAACTACCTCCTCTTTCTGCTATGAGGTCACAATTGACCACAAAAGTACCATGTAAAACATCAGAGTAAGGGTTGTTTTGCAGACCTGTTTTATGAAAGAATGCAAAACACCTTCAGAGGGCAATGGAAACAGAGAACTTGCCTTCCGAATTTAGGAGGATTTCGTAACACAGGAAAAAGCACAGTACAATAAAACCTGAAATCTGCACTCAAGTAGTGAATTTGCCTGATGAGATCCATCCTTACCACAATTATGTGTTTTCTAAAATCATGAGGAATATACTATGAGATTTCAGAAGACCAGCTCTTTCTGCAGTACAAAAAATATTTTACAGAAGTTAATTCATTAACTGTAGGCGTGACTAATTCCACAGTCTCCCCTCAGTCAACTGCTTTTCTACAAACTCCACTACTTGCCTTCCTAATGCAGATCTGAGATCTTCCGGCAGTACCTAAATCTTGCTAGGGACCAAACTCAGGATCCTCTTCCTTCTCAGACATGGCACCATGAGAGCAGCCAGAGAAAGCAGCAGTGTCCAGCCAATGCTCCTATTCCTCAGAGCATAGCCTGCCAGACTAGTGGCTGGGTCRGAGAGTAGCTGGCACTAGTCTAGCTCTGGCAACCTCACAATGAGGACAACAGTTCGTCCTTTAAAAGCCATTTTGCAGCCACTCTTAGGATATGCTGAGCATTCCAGACCAATTCTATTAAATGGCTCATGAAGTTAACTGGAAACAGGAAACGTGCTGGACAGAGTCTRAGATTTCTAATACCTATAGAAACTTCTTTGCTTCCAAAGACAGAACTTTTAAAACAATGACAGTGTCTCARTGCTCCTGGCAATCAGGGCATAAGAAAAGATGCCAAATAGATCTCCCCACCTTAAAGAAGCTTTCTATGTCCAGAACACACCAGTAAAACAAGAAAATCCTAAGACTTGTCAGTCAGCTTGTTGCCCGAGTTAGAAGGAGTCAGGATGAAACAGTGGGCTCTTTCCTGTCTTTTATTTACTGAAAGCTAGTGTTTGTTACGTGTCGCTTGAGGACACACCCTGGCTGCCAGTTGGCTTGAAATCAATAATTAATAAGCATTAACTCACTAAGAAGAGGTCCAAACTAAAAAATATCACCTAAATTTCAGTGGTATTGTCTCCTGGTTGTCATAAAGAAACACAAGACACTTTATTAAATACGGGAAATAAAATGTTTGATTCAAGTGAGTATTACAGCATAGAACTGTTGTCATCACCTGAGAGCAAAAAAATGGACATTGTTTTCCACAGACTTAGCCTGCAGAAGACTTGGTTTAATCTCCTTGCAATGCTACAAGTTTTCTGTATTGTCTTAGATAAGTCACCTCATTTCGTTTTGCTCCAGCTTCTCCTCTACACAGTAGAAATCTGTCCTATCTCACTGGCACATTGTGATGAGAAATGCATCAAAATGTAAAGTACCCAAATATTACAGAAAGAAAAGATACATCTATAGCACAGATGTTTAGTATAAGTCCATTTTGTGTTTATTATATAGTTCTGATTTCTTTTGTGTTATGTGTACTGTCCATTCTGCTCTATTGTATTCTGATTGACAATCCCCTAAGAGAAAATTTTCAACAGGTTTTATAATGGAATTATCTGTTTGTTTTGTTGCATTTTTCAACTTCCTTTCCRGTTAATCTATCAAAATGCCAAAATTAAAGCAGAAAGCCAGAAAGCCATCTTTTCTTTCCCCATGACCATATTCATGGGTTTAGCACTAATTACCATATTCAGGTTGTAAAGCACCTACTGTCAACCTCCCCCAGGGCAAACTATTTGAGAAGAGCAGTTATTCAGAAAAATTATTTCAGGTAGCAGAGTAACTGCATTTCCCAAGGCGGTCACTCTGCTCTGGTGCCTGCCAACAAAATCATGAGAAAATTTGTGGAGTGGACCTCTTTACAGGACCTGTGCTACAACACACAGSATCTCAGCAGTCTCTTCCCAATTTTTATGTCTCGGAAAACACTGAAAAAACTGTAAAGTCTTCTAAGTTATCCGGAAGATGACAATAGGCTTGGAGTGCAAGGGACTAAAACCCAGATTAGCAAGTAAGAATTGAGGACAGCACAGAGCAAAAGGGCTTCAAGCGTAGTGCAAGAAAGCCAGCGGGAATCCCAAGATGGTATAAATTGGCACACCATTGTAGAAGGCACATGAGTTTATCATACAGCACTAACTGTCCTACTTTCCCTTCCTAAGTTATATGTAACATGCTCTTTGTTTGTGCTCTTCTTAAATTAAACCAAACTAATTTCAAAAACCTATGATACTTTTTAAATTTATGTAATGATGGAAAGTGATTATTTTAATATTTTACAGACAGCAAATATACTTATTTTTAACATGCTCATTAGATGATGTAATATTTAGGGTGTGATACTTTCTGAGTACTTGTTCAGTTTTTTATTCACTATAATTTTGTAGGAGATATACATAAAATACACATGCAGATAAGCACTTAAAACAGTCCAACTAAATACTCTGAAACCTGTAAATTACGGGAATGGAAACTTGCTGATACAACTCAATTGCTGAGGAGTTGCAAAGAGAAAAAATATCAAAATTACCACAACCAAACAGCCCAGATCAAAAATGCCACCCCACTTGCCACTATGGGTAAGAGTTTTCATATTTACACAAAGAATGGATTTACATTCTTCAGCACTTTTATGGAGTGTTAAAAAGTACCCTAAAATGGAGCACTTTCTTCATGTCTTTCCTTTGTAGGTACTGGTGGATACATGTAAAAATGTTCAGCTTTTTCAGTTCAGTCCYTGCTGTGATTTTACTTTTTTTTCTAAGAACTTTTGGTGATCATCTCACCAGAATTTGGGACTACATGAGTATTGTTTCCAAAAAGTCTGGTACTTTTTCAATTCTCTTTATTTTTTCTTTATTAAAACCCTTAGGTTATGCCAAACCAGTTTATAACAGAGACTTTTAGGCCCTGCATGATCTATAAAGCACTTGCGAGTTTAGAAAGATTTCTTTAAAAAATTGCTTTATCATTTTCAATAGTCTTATTAAAGACTTAGACGAGGATTTTTCCAAAATACCATGTGATTTGGGGGTTCCAAATATGAGTTTATTCCTCAAAAAAAGAAACAAAAATCACAAAAATCAGTAAATTAAGAAACCCTAACCAGCCAAATTCCTTAGTTAAAATATCTTCACTAGTCCCTGAAAGCTAAAATTTTTTTCTGCCAAACTGCTCCTTTGCCCTATCACTGTATAAACAAGAAACTTACACACAACCTGACCACCCAACCCTACTCACAAATGGAGTGTCTGGTATGAACAGTTTCCTCAGTGTACGCCTACACTAGAGACAAGAGACTCCTTAGAAACCACAAACTGGCTCAGCAAGACAGTTCCAATCTAATTCAAATTTATGAATGTTGAGACAGCTAGGAATCCTCATCACTTTAAGACATACAAGTCAGATTAGAATCAACAGATCCCTGTTAGAATRTAAAAGTCATTGTTGGATGTGTAAAATCACAGGAGAATTTTCTTCTGGGTGCAAAATGAATGAGGAAACCTCCCTGCTCAAATCTAAGAGCCTGGTGCTTTTGCCTAGATCTGTGGGAGCTGTGAAATCAGAAGCATAGGACTGGATTCAAATTTACTAGGCTGACCTCCCACGCTAAAATCATAACTACTACTATATGTTGATCAAAAAAATAACTAATTCTGGAATTAAGTATTTGAAAAACTTGACATTCCAAACAACAATAACAACAAAACAGCAAAACACCTTTACYTCTAGCAAATAAGAGCGCTGGGGCATCTGCTATCTCTCCTTTGAAAAATAAATGTAGCATTTTCTCTAGAACTTTTTTTTTCAGTGGAAGGGCAAGGGGAAGTCAGGGGGAGCAGGAATAATATTCACCTAATTGCAGGAAGATGATACCTGTCCTGTTCCCTGTCCTGGCCTATAGTTAGTTAAAACAAACATGTTTAAGTAACTGATACGCTTCAGATAAAACTTACCTTGAGAGGTCTGGAACATTCAGAAATGTTAATGCACGCTTTGACTCTCTCCTGCCTACCTTTAAAGTATAYACTGCAAAAGGATCAAATACTGCTTTAGATTCTGAAGAGTAATTTACGGGATTTAATTGAAAAAAAAAATGTGTTTGAAAAAAATTACTTCTGTTTCCAAAGCCTTTTGCTTTCACACCTTAAAGCCTTAATGCAATGTACGATATTCTGCTTGTCTGAATTTCATTTAAAATACATTTAAAACTGCATGACCATAAATATTCAAAAAATACCGCATAATATTGAAATAAATTTATGTATTCTAACAGAAGGCAAAATACAATACAGATAGCGAGTCTAATACCGAATTTAATGAATTAACATTGACTACAAGTTCAATCAGTTCCATGACTGACAGAAGCGCCCATTTCTTAAAAAACTCTGCTCACGCCTGGACAAAATGTATTTATACGAAAATCGACACATTCAAGAAACAGAATGTTTTTTGTAAACCTGTTTGTTTCCAATTCCATGGCACCCGTTCCTGCGGGCCCCCTGCAGCCGSGAGCTGCTCCCCACCGCGGGGCAAGGCGCTGGTTCTCAATGTGCCGCCGAGCCCAAACGGCTGATGAGGCACCTTTTACACCTCGTAAAAACTTTTTCTTCCCCCCCCACCCCCCCCTCCGGCCCTGGTTTTGTCAAAACTTCTAGAAAACTGCCTATTCTACATGGCTTAATTCTTTTGGCAGGAGGAGCCCGGGCTGCCCCCCAAGGCAGGGCATCTGGAGAAGCGGCTGCTACCTCCCGARCTGTCGCTATTCAGGAGTATAGGACCGCTCGTCTTTCTCCCAAAACTTGGGAATTTCAGTCGTTCCCGGACCGCCTGTTGGCGACAAAGTTTTTACCACCCCTTGAGGCTGCGGGACGTCAAGACCTGAAAGAACTGCGATTAGGGGCGCTTAACAACACCCGACGCGGCCATCACAGGGCTCTGCCGCGCTCTCTGCACCCACAGGTGCGGCGGCCGGCCGCACTCGAAAGCCGCCGCCCGGCTTCCCGCACCGCCGCCCCCCGCCCGCTCCTCCGCGTCCCGTCGCCAGCAGTAGGGCGAGGCCCTCGGCCAGAGCCCCGGGGGCAGCCTCCCGCCGGGCTTATCGGAGCTGCCGCGCCTCTCCTGCCGCCGTCTCCGCCGAGCGGAGCGCGGRGCCGAGCCGTCGGGAAGCCCCTCGGTCCCGTCTCCCCGGCGGCGGGACGCGGGAAGGGGCTGGCGCTCACCTGTGGCTGCCGGCGGGAAGACGCCGCCTCTCTCCGCCGCCGCGGCCCGCGCTGGCGGGCGGCTGCCGTCCGCCGCGGAGGGGTTAAGCACTTGGAAAGCCCATCTTGCCGGGAAGGGACCCCCTGAGGGGCTGATTTGTTCCGCCGCGGGGCACAGCTTGAGGGGCACGGGGTTGGCGGGGAGGGGACGGAGCTGGGCAGGGCTCGGCGGTGCCCCGGCCCGCAGTAAGTTCTCGATGAGGAAACTTTTGCCCAGGTTGCCGAAACCCGGCGCCGCCGGCAGGTTGAGGAGAGCCGAGGAGCCCACCAGGTCCCAGTAAAGGGCGCTGGGCAGCATAGCGAGGGCTTCTACCCTCCTCGCCCTGCCCTGCCCTGCCCAGCCCGGCCCGGCCGCCGCGGCCCCTCACTGGGCTGGGACGGGGCGCCGGGCTATGGGGCCGGGCGGGCTGGCGGGCCGCCTCCCCGAGGGCTGTGGGGAGCGGAGAGGAGAGCTCGGCGAGGCTGTCTGAGGAGACGCGGCGCCTCTCCGCCGGGCTGGAAGGTGTGTCCAGGCGCATTCATTATGTCAGCCGCGGACGAGGAGTGATGGACGCGGGCAACAATGCCGCCTTGCCCAGCAGCCCCCCGGGGAGGGGGCAGGGCAGGGAGCCGAGGTGGCTGTCCCGCCGTGCCCGCCCCGACATGGCSGCGGGTCGTGTCTCTCGCTGAGGGGTGCACCTGTGTGAGGGGACAGCAGGGATAAGGAAAGGCCGCTGGCCTCCGTCCCGGTGGGGAAGTGGCTCCGGTGCTGGCCGCGGAGAGATCATGTCGACCTAATGATCCCATGAGGTAATGGGAAGATAGTCATTAGCTCACTCCCTCTGGGCATTTTTATCTGGCGTTTTTTTTTTTTTTTTTGGTTACCCACGCACAACATATGCGCTGGATTTTTAACATTTGTCTTAATAAATCTGATTAAGATCAGCACGGTGCTGTTAATCATGTTTTCCTCGAGATGTGGGATGATGCTTTGTGTGGGCATAAACATTCTTTGTCCGGAACGGCTTAGTCCATTTCTACTTCCTTGCATGTATTCTTCTTTATTTGCTTACAAACCACGTAATGTTGCAAAGAAGTCTTATTTTGCAGTTCAAACATGCATACAGAAAGTTGAAATTGGATGCTGTTCCAAAGTCTTGAAAGCACCTCCCTACTTTGCAGAGGAATCCTTTTATTTCAAAGCAAGTGTTCACCAGTCTAATATTGGGGATATTCCCTGCAAAATCCTCTGAAGGAGGTGCATCCCTTGTTTTTGTATAGCCGCAGAGGCATAACCCTTGGACATCAGGATAGTTAAAAACTGACTGGACCAGTGGAATCATCTGTGCCCTTAGATGATTTTTAAGGAAGGATGTCTTAACTGATGTGGTACTGAGTAATACCTTGGGAAATATAAATTAGATGCTCACATGTCCAAAGTTTCCATCACATCCTTGCATAGGTTGGCCCTCCTAGACTTTGGGCACTTACTCCATTAGTATCAAGATGTGGTGAATGGGAGCCGAAGAGTTGATAAGGTTGGTTCATGCCAGGGACCCATGTAGTCTGACCTTCTGTTTACAGCAGTGGCTGTAAGCAGGAAGAGTAAGTCCAAGATGAGTCTGATACTTTTGCCCTGAGATACATTCCCATTCTCTATGATGGTTTTGCTCTGTTCTCTTGCTGTAGAATGGACAGAACCTCAGCTATGTATCCCAGATGAATCTGAAGCTACTGTGTGTCCCTGTAGTATAAGCTGCAGAAATTATGTTTCTAAGGGAAAGAAACAAGTCTTCCCAGGAGGGCGCACGCTTTAGAGCATTGCAAGTAGCTGTCTTTCCAATTACCCCTCATAAATTTATTCACACTTAAGGATTTATTTTGTCTTTCATTTCACTGGTCAAGTTCTCACAGAGTTCCCAAGGGCCTGAGACACTGAAAACCATAAATCAACAGTTGGGAAGTGCARTTAGTTCATGCAGTTGCGCTGAATGAATAAAAGGTGTTCACCAAGGAAATGATGGTTGTCAAAGACCATAGTCTTTAAAGACAGACTTGAGGTCTGATTTCCTCCAAAGCTATTTTTGGTGCCACAGTGGCTGCTCATGTGTTAATCTCTGCTGTGTCATTCAGTAACATATGATTAACAAGTTACACATTTCTGTGAAATATAYGCACAGCACACAGAATCACAGAATATTCCAAGCTAGAAGCGACCCACAAGGGTTATCGACACACACAGCATTTGGCAATTTGCTGCATGGAAGACAGGGATCAACCACATGATGAGTTAACAATTCCTGTCAGGTTACATCTGTAGTTGAAGGGTTCAAACCACGCATTGCAACGTGTGTTTAAACAGTCCCTTTCTTCTCTCCGATTTTCATCTAAGAGTGGCTTCTAACCCAAATTCTGACTCTACTGTCCATGGCATCCCTAAAATCCAGATCCTTTCTGGTGAATGCAGCCTGAAAATGCATGAYAAACATCCTTTGCCATGAACTTGGAAAGCTGTTGGATGTGTATTAGCCAGTTGCATTCAGAAATCAGAGGTGATATTCACATATTGATTAGATCTCATTTCTTTTCATYTGATTCTGCATACTTAGAAAATACTTGCTCTGCATTTGGATTTTGTCAATTAATTTATTTACTTTAATAAGACTAAAGGAGAAGAATGCTTGCCTTAACTGGGTATCTTGAATTATGTCAGGTGTTTGGAAAGCATGAAGACACACTTCTCAGGTTGCAAAACTTTAAAAATTGATTACATGGAACATACATTAAATTCTCAGCACTCAGTTAAGCCTTCCCTACTCTGAGTCTGGGGTACAGTCTTACTGACAGGGCAGACAATTTATGTAACATACCAAGCACAAGATCTGTGCAACTACATCAAAGTCTCCCTAATGATTACTCTTCTACATCAGTTCTGCCCTTTTTCAGATGCATTTCCACCACTGAGCTAGGGACTTTCTCCCTTGCAATGCTTTCCCTGGAGCAATTCACATGAAGCTGAATCCTGCCATTACTTCAAACTTTTCTTACAAATCTTCCTGATGCTTAATGGGAAGTATGCATATTAGCCATCAGATGCTCCTCTCAACTTCCCTTCCAGTAATTTCTCATTAACTTGCTGACATTTTATTTACTTTCTTCTAAACCTGCCAAAAACATGTCTGCAGCAGTCAACCACAAAATCCAGATAACAGAAAAAGTTYTTTGTTCATTCCCTTATTTTACACTCTACCGGATTCAATCAGCATCTACATCTTTTTGCCAGATTTACATAGATGTGATTTTTCTGCAAGCATTTTGTTTTGGTTTTTAGGGTTTGAACAGGTAATGTTTAGGTCTGCACTCCAGTAATTCCCCATCTCTGGCCCTTGTTCTCCTGGTTGGCTTCAGCTTATCAGATGTCTGCTGGAAATGCAGCACAGCAGAAAGGAAATACTCAAGGACGTTCCTGGACTGTGTGGAAGACAACTTCCCCACACAACTGGTGACTGCGCCAGCTGGGGAAGTGCCTTGCTGGATCTCCTGTTAGTGAAGAAATGAGAACTGTGGTGATGTGATGGTCAGCAGCTGTCTTAGGCACAGCATTCATTAAATGGTACAGTTTTCTCTTCTTGGAAAACTGAGGAGGGGGGGCTCAACAGAATTGCTGTCTTGGACTTCCAAAGGACAGGCTTTGTCCTCTTTAGGAGCCTCAATGGCAGAGTCCCTTGGGACACAGTCCTGAAGGGCAAAACATTCCAGGAAAGCTGGATGTTCTTCAAGAAGAGACTTTTATAAAGACCCTGAAACAGGCTGTCCCCATGTGCTRAAAGACTGACCTGGCTGAATAGAGAGCTTTGTCTGGAACTCAGGAAATAAGGAGAAGGGCTAGGCAGCTCAGCAATACTACGAGGACATCATGAGGTTTCGAAAGGAGAAAATTGGAAGGATCAAAGCCCAGCTAGAAATTAACCTGGCTACTGCTGTAAAAGACAATAAAAATGTTTCAATAAATACCTTTGTGACAAACGAAGGGCCAGTGAGGCTCTCCATCTTTTATTCRATKSGAKTSGAAACACAGCAACAAAGAATGAGGAAAAGGCTGAGGTACTCAATGCCTTGTTTACCTCAGTCTTTCATAGTAAAGCCCGTTGTTCTCTGCGTACCCAGCTTCCTGAGCTGGGAGACGGGTAGGGAGCAGAATGAAGCCCTCATAATCCAAGGGGAAATGATCAGTGCCCTGCCACACCACTCAGACTGACACAAGTCTCTGGGGCTGTGTGGGATCCAGCCTAAGGTGCTGAGCTGCTCATGGCTTGGAMAAGTGCACTGTTTGCAGGGTAAAAAGTTGGCTGAATGGCCAGGCACAGAGAGTGGTGTTTAATRGAGGCAAACTGGTGGCCAGTTGCTAGTGGGGCTTCCCAGGACTTACCCATATTGGGTCCGGTCCTATTTAATATCTCTATCAATGATCTGGACAGGGAAATGGAGTGCACGTTCAGTCAGTGTCCAGATGACACCAAGTTAGGTGGAAGAGTTGGGCTGCTGGAACACAGAAAGGCTCTGCAAAGGAATTTGGACAGGTTGGATTGATAGGCCAAATTCAATTGTAGAAAGCTCAACAAGGCACTAAGTCTGGGTCTTGTATYAGGGTCACAACACAAGCACATGCAGCACTACACGCCTCGCGGCAGAGTAGCTGGGAAGCTGCCTGACAGAAAAAGACCTGGAGGTGCTGTTCAACAGCATGATAAGCATGAGTAAGGTGTGCATGGGTGCCCAACAAGGCCAATGGCATCCTGGCCAGTATCAGCAGGAGTGTGGCCAGCAGGACCAGGGCAGTGATTGTCCCCCTGTACTTGGTACTGGTGAGGCCGTGCCTCCAGTGTTGCRTCCAGTTTTGGGCCCCTCACTACGAGAAGGGCATTGAGGTGCTGGAGCAGGTCCAGAGAAGGGCAACAGAGCTGGTGAAGGGGCTGTAGCTCAAGTCTWATGAGGAGTAGCTCAGGGAGCTGGGGATGTTTATCCTGGAGAAAAGGAGGCTCAGGGGAGACCTTATTGCTCTCTACAACTGCCTGAAAAGAGGTTGTAGCAAGGTGCAGTCAGTCTCTTCTCCAAAGCAGCAAGTAATAGGACAAGAGAAATTGCCATCAAGTTGTGCCAAGGGAGGTTTAGATTGGATCTTAGAAAGACATTTTTCACTGAAAGGGTTGTTGARCATTGTAAGAACAGCAGCTGTTAAAGGCTGCCTGGAAAGTGGTTGAGCCAACCAGCCCTGGARTCATTTARCAGACATGCAGATCTAGTGYATAGGGACATGGTTCAGTAGCAAACTGGRCATTGCTGGGTTAATGGTTGAGCTCAATGATCTTATAGCCCTTTTTGCAACCTAAATCATTCTGTGATTCAATTGCATTACTCCAAGGTATCCAAAGGATAATRGAGAGGCTCCCTTATTTGACTGCATAAGCTATGTTGGAAATTGATAGCATAGGTGTTTCAGAAGTATTTTCCAGGACCTTGTCACAGCAGCAGCTAAAAAGCCTTTTAATTTAAAAGAAGCATGTGAATAAGGGGTAAGTCCTACCTAGCCTGGGGCAAATTCACRCTGTTTTTCCTGACTACAATTTTTCCCAAAGGTACCTTCAATCAGCATGGATAAAATGCATAAAGTTGATTTAAGAAGAGAAATTGATCATTTAAATGCCCTTTACATTCTATTACAATCAGATATGCAATACCTTCAGCATACCTGCTATTTCTGTTGTGGAAACCTGATATGGTGTGATCCGTCTGCCTCCATGCTTCGACACAATGTTCCTCTCTGGCAGCCTGAGCTGCTCAAACGTTATGGAAGCCATACAGCTTCCATAGAGCCAAGGACAAGGGTCTTGATATGGAAACAGATGCAGAATTGCAGGAGACAGAGAAGAAGTAATTGAATACAGGTCTTTTCTAAGGCTATCTTTGCTTAGATGTGCTAAAAGCAACTCTACCCAATCATAATTTTACTGGTCTCTGGACAACACTTTGGAAACATCTATTTGAACTAATTTTTTAATTATTTCAAACTTTGCTTTTCCATCAAAATAATACCWTGCTCTCTACATTTCTGCTTGTAAGCTTTGGAGTAAAATATTCTAGCCAAAGGAATGAGTCCAGTCAAAGCCTTTCTGATCCTGAATTTCTCTGGCAAAAATGCTTTGGAAATATACCTCTAATAACATAGCTATCTGCCATTTTTTAAGTTAAATGGATTTTCCACATTCCTGAAGGTAATTGTCTCACACTGGTTTGTCTAACCTGAGCATGTTAGACAGCAGTCTTTAAAATATGTTCTTCAAAGTATTACCAGACTTGGCAAGCTGAGCCTGGGTTATGTTGTCACTGCAGAGCTACTGTAGACTTTAAGGCAGATTTTGCTGTAAATTTCCCCCCTCAGAATATGCTCCCTTGACACTTTGGTGATGATCATTTGGTGGCTGTCCTGGTCTGAGAAAGTAACTCACTGCCAGGTTATGCTAAGCTGGATGCAAACCACTCTGGTTAGCTCCAGCTCAGAGATAACTCAGAACAGCAATGTGGAAATAGCACTCACTAAACTCARAGCAAAGCTCCAGCTCTGCAGGAGGGATTTAGGTTTGACTACATGTTTAATTTCTACATTCTTGTACCATCCCTAGACTATACTGGCTTACACCTGCTGCTTTGTTTACCATGAAGCTAAGGCCACAGTTCAAATAAAAGGTATGACACTTGCCTKATGCGGGGCATGAGCCTATTATAAGCTGACTTCTTAAGCATAGCTTGCACCAAAAAATGTTGTGGTGATTTGCACTGTGCAGACTTTTGGTATAAAAGTGTTACCTGCATTGCTTTAAAATTAGGTGTACCACAGGTGGCCTGGGGAAACCTTTGGTATATTTTTCAAGGAAAGGGAAGGATGTGAAAGGAGAGCAAAATTAGATTTGTGCACTCTGGCCAGGCTTGGGTCCTTGTCCATTTGTCTTGTAAATATTTTCTGTGGTTTGGAAGGTGCAGTCCATGTTCCAAAAACAGAGTACTACAAAACTACACTGCTGTCTTGCTCTGTGTGCAGCATCAAGGAGACCCTGGGTGGGTTTGTGTTGGATATTAGCTTCTGCTGTAGCTGCCCACAAAAGCCACTTGCAAGCCTCCCAATCCTTGCAAACCACAGCTGCCTTATGAGGGAGGAGCAAAACTGGCATCCAGCCCWCAACATTAGAAGATTTGGGGCACCCTGTTGTTGCCACTTTAATTTCTGAAGAGGCAGTTTGCCTTGACACTTACTTCTCTTCCTACCTTCTGCTGTTTCTTTTTTTACAGTCCTGACATCCTGAAGGCAATATAAAGTTTGCCAGGTTAGTCAGGCTTTTGAGAAATTTAGATTTAGCTAAAGCATTTCACAGCACTCCCAGCTGAACTTAACCATTCACCAGGAAACTGCTGTGCTTAGGAGTCACCATCATTCTGAACAAACACAGATGGAATTAGCATTCTTTCAATCCAGTTCCATAAAAAGCTTCAAGGGCTCAGTTTCCAATGACTGAAGTCATTTCCGTCAAATCTGGCTTCGCATTAGATCTCAGCAAGTTGCAAAAAACACACTGAAGTGAAATATTGAAGTGTGAAAAGAAATTGATTCCCTGTCAAGTTATATTGCAGATGTGCACAAAATCTTACTGCAGCATGCACCCTGACTTTTGTGCATGATTTTAACACATGTTGAAAGCTAGATGTATGGATTTAACTAAACTTTTAAAACTATGCTTCTTCCTGCAGAAACCACACATGGAATATTTTAGTCCTACAGGGCTTTATTTGGAAACTTCGTTTTCATAGTTTGGATTTTTTTTTTCACCTCTGTGACATATTGGGAATAGCACAAAGCATGTGAGAGAGCTTATAAAATGGACCTTGTATTTCAMATTTAATTATTAGACAGTAGCAGAATCTATTATTCCCACTCTAGTACAAAGGATTCARAAAGAAGTATATAAAAGATACAATGATTTTTCAGAAGATAACATGTTCCTAAGGATAAGTCATATTTACAACTCTGCTGATGTGAAATGCAGAGCTTATCCAACAGCCTGTCCAGCATTGTTTCCTATACCTTGGTATGATTTACAGCAGTGTGGATACTACAGCCATCTGATGATTTAAAAATCAGAGCAAGGTGTTTTCTGAGTGTCTTGGGCATTTCAAGCAACTTCTTTTGTGTACCTTTGTCCTCTGGGGACAATGATGGTGTTAGAAACTTGTGTAATTTTTTGGGGGAAAGTTTCTCAATTTCAGATTAACCAGCTGAAATCCACATAGTGGTCAAAAGTATCAGATAGTTCTGTGATCAGAGCACTGTGGTTGTCTTACAGATCATAGTTCCAAGCTACATTTTTACAAAAGACTTAATTATTAAATGTTCTTCTTACAATTTATAGATTTAAATAGTTTTTAAGGAATGTGAGAGGGTCACAGTTTTCTCTATTTCCCCTGCTTTTCCAGGCAACTTCCTATGTCTGTTCCCTCACATGGAACATCTACCRTATATTTTCTATTTCACAGCTGCTGCCAGTTTTCAAAGCTTTAACATCTTCAGATCAGAAGGCACAGCATGCTTCTGCACCACTCCAGCACAGGTGAGTCTGTCTCAAAATAACTGGACAGATAGACAGTCTTTTTCTATTCCCTATGTATGTTTCAATTACTGTACTAATTTCTTTACTGTACCTAGAAGGGCCTACAATAAGACACGTGCAGATAAGATTGTTAGAAGACAAATCAGTCATCATCATATTATCAGAGGGTGCGTACTCTCTTCATGCTTCCTTTGAAAAGAGAAACTTCAGTGATTTTTTTTAATTGTCCTTGAATATTAGAAATAATTGTTTCCCAAAAAACAGCACAGTTTCAAGTAAAGTTATGTGTATGAAAAGAATAACATTTGCCCATTTATTGACATAATTGCTTTTAAACTTTGTAACATAATGCAGGGGAGCACATGAGGTGGGTTACTGCATTCAGAAGTATTTTATTGAGGCAAAGGTTTACAATTCAGTAAGGTCCCAAATGGCTGACTTAGATGACTCTGGCCCTTCCTAACTGAAGTGTTAGGTAGTATAATGAAGTTTTAAGGCAAAGGAAAACACATATAGCTTGYGCAGTTGTGAAAGAAGTAAAATCTTGACGACTAGGTCTCAACCTAACAATTACAATGCTGTTACAAGGTCCATTAGTCACGTAAAAGTCCTGCTCAGGTAACACTGCATGGAACGTGGTGGACTGGTTTCCTGTGACAGTTTCTCTTTACTGCACACCAGCACAAAGTCATGGARATTATATTTATTTCACGAAGAGAAGCAAGGCTTTTACTAGAATAACAAAGAAAAAAAAATCTAAATTCAGGACAAAGAGGACAACATGGTCTGAACTGGACGTGCTTTGCAAATGATGCACAAGAAACAGGTTTAACCACATTTTGTCTAAGAACAAACAATTTAATAAAASAACATTTTTGTTGAGTATGATCATTCAGTTATCAAAGGACAGCATCTTTTCTCTTTCTGTCGGTGAAATGACTGTAACTTATTTTCAAAGGAAGAATGTACAATTGCCAGTTTGGTATTAGTAATTGAGCACTTTTCCTGCACAGTTCAGGGACCATCTTTTGTGTAGGTCTAGCCAAAGTGTTACTGAAGAAAATAGTATTTTAGTATGGAATTGTTGAAAGGTTTAAACCTATCTGATCCAGCTAGCTGAAAAGTTAGATTCCATGCTGATCATGATAACTGAGCACCACTAAGATGATAAAGTAAGATGAAAGTTAAGATGATAATTTATATTATTTAGGTTTATGGAACACTAATCCTTGCAATTTCCCAAAGGAAATCTCACTATTTAACTATCAGAGTTTTGTTACATTGTGGCAATTTTTTGCTCACAAAGGAACCATTCATTATTATAGTAACAGTAACAGATTGAAGCAAAAGCCCCAAATATCCTGCTTGTTAGGAAACAAGCATAAGTGCTAGCCACGTAATTTGGGAGGTGAGGGGAGAGAAGAAAAGGTCTACAAAGCTGCAGTAGGAATTATGGTCCAGCAGAAGGGTAGATGGGAAGTTTTGTGTGGCTGCTGACTGCCAGACAAAGCGTTTATGGCTACGAGCAGCATCAGGACTGGGCAGCCTGACCAAGCACTCTGATCCAAAGGAAAGAAGGATTTCTTCAAATGAAGATAAATAGAGCCTTAATCTACCCGCCCTCATTTCTCCCAGTGTCTTCAGTGGGGCAAACTGGCAGATMAAGGCAAGGAACCTGCTAAATAAGCTCTAAAATGATATTTTGCATTTCAGTAGTTTCTGGGAAACTTTGCCCTATGTAGTACAAGCCTTTGTGTCATTGTATTTTACTTTGTTTTTCCCAGGCATTACTCTTTGACATGTGTAGAGCACCATGCCATGTGTGTCACACCTTTACTGCACATGATCTATATGTCTGTAAAATTCCCCTGTTTGTTGCAGGAAGAGATAGTAATCCATTAAAATCCAGTAAAAGAAGGATTGGAAAAAATCTTTCAAGATTAAATACTCCTTTATTGAAAATTAAATAACTTCATTCCTGGAAATTCTTTCTATTTATGCAGTAGAGCTGTTACAGAAAACATTTAATAATGCAACCATTACTATTTATCACAATTCTTCTGGAAATTTTTTGTTCACCAGACCATGCAAATATTTTTTTTTCTGGGAGTTCCTTATATGAATAACCAAAAAGATCTACTTACTTCTCCGTAACAGCTTCTTACTAACAGTGCTTTCCTCTACTGTTTCCAGAGCCCAATATACCTGAACATTTGAGCGCTTATCTATATGACTTTTGCCTTGTCTCAAGTAAACCTCTGCCAGGAAGGAACTGGGCTGTCAGCTTCATCCAGTCAAAAAGCCTCCCAGTGCCATGAGCTGAAGGCAGGTTCCAATTGTTAAGTCATTCTGGCCCGAGCTGAATTTAAAGGCAGGCTCCTGTAGCTAGCGGAAGTTGCTGGAGGCAACTACTCAGCAAAAGGCATTAAAATCATATGTCTCATAATTATTCTTTTGACTCAATTACCCATTTACTCTTTATTTTTATATCTAGTGGAACCTGAGGGCAACAAATACTGCATAAGGGGAACAAATCCTGTATAATAGTTCTTGTTTTGGTACATTCACTTAGTGGTGATTTATTAAGGGCTGCTGAATAAGCCTGATTAAAATGCATAAACAGTTCTGAACAGTGAACAACCATGTCTAAGGATGAAAAAATGGGACCCACATGCTGTGCATGGAAATTGCCCTTAACAACATGGCCTATTGTTGAACAGATAGGAAGCCAAAGGTTGCTTGTAATCAAATTTGAAGTTTCCCATCACTTATAAAAGCAACACTTCCTTGTGTAAACGTTTCAATTTGTTGTTCTTGAAAACTGCTTCCTGRCTTAATCCCTACAGGAACACACAAATTCTTTGATTGTCAGGTAAAAAGACAATTTCAGATAAAATAACTTTTAGATTTAGACTAAGTAAAATAAATATGCTTTGCCCGAGCATTCCTGCAGCAGTAAAATCTGTATAGTTGCCTGAGATTAATTAGAAAAGAAGGACTCCTTGCATCATTTTAATCTCTTCCRAAAATTTCCTTTGTTCTTGCTATTAAAATAATACCTAATAGTGGAGACACAGTACACAGTATAAACCCTCCTAACTTTGTACAGCAGCRAGAAGCCCCTTGCAGATTTTATATTTTTCCCTTGATTAACAAGGTTAATTAATTACAGAAATTTTCATCTTAAGTATCTGATCTAATGTACTCTAAAAAAATTATCATCAGGGTCTTTGAGTCATGCTTGCAGCTAACAGGGGTACCTTTCAAAAAATAAAAGTTGTTTTCAATTCCTTTGACAAATACAGCTTCAGAGCAAGGAAACCCAAGCCCAAGCTGWACTATAAATGCCATTGCATTTCCCTCTAGAGGCAACAGGAGCTTTGTTGGAAGCTTGCAGAGTGCCYAGATTTCACCCACTGCATTTGAGGTCTTTGAACAAAATGGTGTCTTCCTAACATTGTTAAACCTTTTTTTTTTTTCTTTCTGTAACAAATAGGAGCAAATTATATTTAACTATGTATTCATGTTTAAAACCTGATTCTCTAGTATCTGTTCTTTGGAAAGTCTTAGAGACTTAATTAACCCTAACAATGGAGAAGGTCAAGAAAGGCAAAAGTTGCAACCCAAAAAAGACAGTCTTGGAAACTACAASAGCTAAGGGGACCTTGTGAGATTCAGCAAGGGGAAAGGTAAAGTGCTGTCCCCAAGAGTGAGGCACCCCTGCAGCAGCCCAGCCTGGGGACCAGCTCTGTAGAAATGGCCCACCCTGGGGGACCAATAGCAGCTGTGTGCCCTGRCAGCAAGACAGCCTCAGGTATGAACAGGGGTGCAGCCTTTGGGCTGTGGGAAGGGATTGTTCCCCATTTTTCCATATTTTTTTAGGCTACATTTAGGTACTGCATCCAATTTTGAGCACACTAATGCAAGAAAGAGATTGATAAACTGGAGTGAGTTCAGCATTGTCCCCAAGCTGATCTGGGTTTGAAGCATTTGCCCAGTGTGAGGAGAAACTGAAGGAGCTGGGCTAGTTCAGCTTGAAACAGACACAACCTCAGGGGCCAACCAAGCTGAGTACTTTGGGGAGGTTAGCAAGGAGATAGGCTCTTCTCAGCAGGGCATGGGGAGACAACAGGAGGCAGCAGGCATAAAATGAAACAAGGAATTCAGATTGGTTAGAAGGAGAAAAATTCCTGTGAAAGCAATTGGGCAATGGAAGAAACTGCACAGAGAACCTGTGCAGTCTCCAGCCCCAGAGATATTGAAGACCTAACTGAATAAAACTCTGAGCAACCTGGTATGAACTCAGAAGGGACCCTGCTATGGGCAGGAGATTGGGCTATTGACATCCTGAGGTCTTTCCTTCTTGAGTTATCCTATGAGTTTATTCTGGTATTCAGGAACAAAGACATTCAGTTACAAGATGATATCCATTTTTATGCTTTAGCTGCATGTACCGCCAGTCAGACTCATGTCAGCTACTGCTAAATGTAGAAGCAATCCCACAGCAGAATGTGAGGAGTCATCCACAGGTCACAGAGAGGGACTTTCTGAATGCCTTTTCTCCTGCCCACAGACCTCCTAGTCCTCACTGTGCTCAACTTAAGTGCCATGGCATGTGATACAAAAAAAAAAAATTTAAAAAAAAACCAGTATTTTGATTTTAAAAGAGTTAAGTACAAAAATAGGAATTAATATTTTTTTTTACCCAGAAGATGCCCAAATACACAAGGAATTGAGGATTTGTGGATCCTAGTCTTAACACAGTACAAGGACTCATAAATAGAGGTTGTACAGAAAGGTCTAAAAATACTGTTTCTTCACCGTATTCTCTCAGCTCAGGGAGCTTTCTCTTGTGGTCCAATATATACTCTAAAGTCTATTACATGGAATTTTTGCAATTACAACATGATTAAAAATTGGGTTGAAGTTGCAGCACAGTTTTTACAGACCTAGCATCAGGAACTGTGTTCCTGAATACCAGAATAAACTCATAGGATAACTCAGGCAGGAAAGACCTCYGGATGTCAATAGTCCAATCTCCTGCTCATAGCAGGGTCCCTTCTAAGTTCAGACTAGGTTGCTCAGGGTTTTATTTAGTTAGGTCTTTTTTTTATTCCTTGCAGGCTGCTACAGAAAAAAAATTGTCTTTTCTGTAGATTAGAAGCTCCTCATATGTGTGATATACTCTGTTACTACCTGCACTTCGTGTCTTTTGCATTCTTCTCCTGTCTGCTTTTGAAGTGAGACCAAATTAACATATCAAACTGTAGCAGTTCATTTACATTTTGGTCTCCAAGAAAACAAATAACAAAGAAGATGTTTCCTTTCCCAAWTTTTTACAGGTATCAAGTGTTGTATTTGAATTATATTATTGCTCTAAAACCCTCTTTTCTAATTATTTTTACAGAAATGTAATAATAAATTTTGACAATAAGTATGATCTAAGATTCATTRCTTTAAAATATCTATACTTCAAATATCAATTTTCTTTCTTTTCACTAGAATTCAAGCTTACAATTTTTTTCTGCTTTACACAAGTGTGCATTTATTACAGAGTGTTTATGTATTACTGGAGGAAATTCTAAACCTAACTCTCATTACAATTCTTATGACATCCCTAAATTTATATCCATTTAATACTGTTCTCTTATCTCATTTAGGCAATCTTTTTTTCCCCAGTGTAAGACGCTACCATCAATACCACATTTAATGATGGTACTTATCAATCTTTTATRTGCTACTAAAACAAAAAGCCTCTTCGTAGTCAACTTAGGATATYTCCTACTTCACACCTGTCAGTTTTCATTGTCTTTCCCATGAAGAAGTTAATCATGTTATTTAAAAACAATTTTCCCTGGATATATCCATGCTGACTAGTGTGTGTCTGTTCATATGYTTGCCAGTTATCTTTCCAAGTACTTACTGAAACAATTTTTTGTGGTTTGCTGAGCTTTTCCTTAATAAAACAAATTATCCCTAGATAGCATGTGTGTGGAAGATCAGTTAACTGAAACACTGGGCTAACAGGAAGAAATTATTTAGGAGCCACTAATRTTACAGAGATGTAGTCGCCAGGGAATGGCACTGACATCTGTACTGTGTGTTATTTAATCCAGCACTTTTTGTCATTCTGTCCTATGTACATAAACTTTGATTCTGCATTAGCCACACATTACYGCACCCAGTAACCTCTACTTAAACCCACTTCTCAACTCATTGAAATAGAAGTCAAAAGGATGTGATCAATTACTCAATTAAGGTAGATTGTAATCTAGCCAGGTATTTGCATAGCACCTACTCCTTTGAAAACAATTGTTTCTTCTTTCTTCGCCACACACTCATGCCATTTAAATGTCTTACTTTATACTCTGAAGAAGAAAATGACCTCTTAATGGTGCCATGCAAGAGTCATTATAGCTAGTCAAACACTTGCTGACAAAATGATTTTASTTGGAAAACACTCACTTGAAAATACCACAATCATTTTTGCCTAAAAGTTCTTTACTAAATCTGAAAACTTATATTATGTTACTATTGTCATTTGGTTTTGTTGCGAAAATACCAATTAATCACTAATCAGCATGAAACAGTAAAAAATCATCTACATGTTCCAGGGGCAACACTTATCCAAAATTTCCCTGTGTAGGAGCTGATAACGTCCCAAGTTATTATTTCAGTTGGGAATGCAATTTCCAAAGGTCAGAAAYGATAATGAAATTGTATACTCTTACTATTTAGGATTAGTATATATCTAGTACAATATAGCATACTAATACCTTCAGGATTTRTGACTATATGGTTTTCTGACTGTCCTCATACCAGCTTTAATGGGAGGGTACTTTTATTCTCAAGCTACTTGAAATATATTATTGCCAGTCACTGCTACAGGATCTTTGTCACTTACAGGTTTGGCAGTTATCCTCTACGAAAGTATGGGGGCTTTTATTATTGTGTCCAGCTTAAAAAATATTACACAGCAAAGTATTTTGATTAAAATTCCAGTTACCTCTCTGATTTTGTTCGTAGGTATCAAAGCCATAGCTGTGTTTTAGTATAGTTTCATAGCTCTTCTTGAAGATGCATTCATGACATCCTAGTGTCATCTGCCCTTGTTAGTCTCCAGACCAATGTTTTCACTTCATGCATTAATTTCTTCCTTTCAAATCTCATGCAATAACCCTTTTCTTTCTTCTTATTTAAACTTGCCTTTATGATTTTTTTCAATTTGATGCCACATTAGAAGGTCTACTACTCATAATTGAATAAAATCATACCGTTGTTTGAGGTTGTGTTGAATTTAATGTATGATTCTTTATAGGTGCTGCACATCTGGTTTATTTTTTACAAAGATAACACTAGCAAGCATCAATTTATTTTACATCTCTTCTAGTTTTCCTATTATTCAAAGTACTGTTGTTATATTATTCTTACTATACTGTATCACTTTTACTTTTTTTGTTGTTAATATAATTGGAACATCTAGAGATCAGCTATTTGTGATTCATTGTACAGAGCTGTTTAGGAAGATATAAAAGTCTGTGTGAGATATATTTAACCATACATACATTATAGCTATTTATTGAGAGTGCTAGAAACCTCAATTTCACAGAATCTCAGAATCACAAAATGGGTAAAATTGGAAGGAACCACGGTGGGTCATTTGATCCAAGCTCCCTGCTCGAGCAGGCTCATCCTAGAGCACATTGCACAGGATTGCATCCAGACAATATCTTGAATATCTGGAGGGAGACTCCACAACCTCTCTGGATAATCTGTTCTAGTGCTTGGTCACCTGCACAGTGAAGAAGGTCTTTCTAATGTTGTGTCTTGTCCTATTGCTCRACACCACCAAGAAAAGCTTAGCTCCATTCCCTTGACACCCTCCCTTCAGATACTTATAGGCACAGATGAAGTCCCCTCTCAGTCATCTCTTCTTGAGGCTGAACAGGCCCCCTCATCCTTTACCCATAAGAGAGACACTTCATTCCYCTCATCATCTTTGACATGCTCTGGTGGATCCCCTCTTGGAGCTCCAGGTCTCTCTTTCCTGAGGAGCCCAGAAGGCACAGCATTCCAGATATGGCCTCTCCAGAGCTGAGCAGAGGGGCAGGATCACMTCCCTTGACCTGCTGGGGATGCTCTTCCTAATGCACCCGAGGATTGCATTGGCCTTCTCTGTGTCCTCTGTTACCAGGGCCTCCCCTCCACTTAGTAAYGGGCCCACATTATCCTTTCTTTTTCTTTTGTTATTGATGTATTTGAAGAAGTCCTTCTTGTTGTCCTTGTCATTTTTYGCCAGATTTATTTCCAGGTGTGCCTTGGCCTTACTCATCTTATTTCTACTTAMTTTGAAGTAAGGCTGAACAAAACTTTGAAATTGAGTAGTACTATCAGATAGAGCTACTTTTTTAAGCTTCTCTCACCTACCAAGGACTTGGCCCCAGGCATCTGGGCATGAAATTCTGGTGAACRCAGCAGAACCTAAAGTAAAAATGATGCTTATTTCAAGAAATTATTTTATCTGAGATACAACTATTATTTTGAAAAATGTTGAAAGATAATGTTACAGAATCTGCCTGTTTAAGAATGCAAATAAATCCATACAGGAAACATTAAAATTGTYAATAGCCTATAGTTGATTTTTATAGTAGACTTTATCTAACAAGACTTCAAGCAATATAATTTTTCTATTAAAAAGCAACGTCTTTTACTGGACTCAGTTCAATTAACTGCTGACTTAATTCTTACTCTACATTGTAATTAAGAACAACAGCAGCTGGAAGAATGGCTTCTACATTTGTTTGTTTGTTTTGCTTGTGAGAGAACAAAGTGAAATTTACAGATTATTGATGTGATAGCTTCAGGAGCCTTCCTGTTTACAGTGGCTTGACSGTGTCTCAGATTAAACAAATTTGGAGGACAAAGGCCAGAATTCTAGGCCACAATCAGACATTCCCTGCAGAAATGACAGTGTTTGATTAAATGCCACTAACCCCTCAGGCCCCCTATCTCTGTATCCACAAGGCAGAGATGCCAAAATAGATTGCATAAGTGTACTGCAGCTTCCTGGATCCAAATATCAGCAGTATAAGATTAATTTAATTATCTGTGAAAAGCTGCTAGGATAAACTCAGCTGTTAAGACAAACTTTGCAATGAAGATAGTATGAGTCTTCACATGAGCCATTTTGGACATGCTGCTGTTTGGGCCTATGTTGAAATTGCTGTTAACTGGTTTCATGTTTTGTATTTTGGCCCTCCCACTTGTCTAAGGTCCTGGAAAGGTGTAGGTGCTGCAGTCTTCAAAAAAATCACTGTTCATACTGCTTSTGACCCAGATGACCAGTGGTTCCTTCCCTTTTCTACCACATCAAATTGCATCCTTCTCAACATTTCCATTTAGTCTTTGGATTGCCTTTGAATGAGGCACAGACTTTTCCATTGGTGTCTTCATGTCCTCCTGAAAACCCTTTCAAAATTATATTCACTATTTTACTTAAGGGTAAACTGAGATGAAGCARTTTTGGGCTGGGGCTAAGAAACTCCCAGAGCTGTAAATTTATGGGTCAAGACAACTACATAGAGATGGCATAACAACTAAAAGGTAAACAAATGGTGGACGTGGAGATTCCAGGATTTAGCTTTGTAAAGGCTCACAAACAAGCAGGACACAAGCTTTTCTGTACTAGGCTGTAGTAGTGAATAAATCCCACCTTATCTGCCAGGCAGGGCTCATTGACCAAGTATTAACTGTGAATGTTTTTGTCAGCAAATGTACAGCATTTCTGAACTATAACAGTGACCCAAATCCATTCTGGTGRATCTGAAGAGATACAAAATTTCCTTAGTGGACTGTTTTGTTTGTATTTATTTTACATTGTATCCACTGATTGCACCAAACGGACTTACTCGGCCGCTCTTTCTGAAGTAGAAAAATTACACATGTGCTAACAAAACTACTTTTGCTCATAACGAAGATATACAGATGTCTTGCAGTGCTTCTTTTTTGTTGCTGTTATATTAAAATGAACTAACAAATTCTTGCCGTGTGTTTTTTCACTGATTTCATAATATAATGTATMTCAACATAAAGGAATAAACACCTATATGCCATTTATGTGCAGAYAAAAATTTCCTTTCTTCAGATTTCACACATGGCCAAACTCAAAGCTGTAGTTATTTGAATGTCAGTTGCCTTTCTCGGAGCAACACATCTCACAGAGAATGTGGGAAATGGCCAGGATGCTAAATAACTTCTCCTGATTTAAAGATACTTTATTGGGAAATATTGAAAAGAATCTTTGCCGGAAAAAAAAAAAAAATCTACACAATTTTCATGTTTACCTGAAAAATAAAAAGTTCTTAGGATTTGATGTAAAGTGARTCCCTTTGATCTGCAAATCTGTTGTTCCTATCTTTACAGAAAGTGTGAAAATTCTGGAAAGTATCCCAAAGGTTGCCACCCAGCCAGATGACTGCTGCTGACCAAAACAATGAACATCAATTTTCAATAAAGAAGACTGATATAAGAATCAGTACTTTGAGGTTCCATGTCAGAGTCTTAAATAGAAAATAACCCCTGTTTAAAATAAGTTTGAGACTCTATCTAAATCTTTGTGCTCAGAGACTGAATACTGCAAAAGCCTTAATGATCCATTGATGATTTAGGGAGATGTTTTGTACTGAACCCAAAGCCATAGTGAACTGTGCTATCAGCCACTAACAGCACGCAGCATATTAGCCAAAGTTGCTGATACGTTTTGCAAACAGGTACAAAGACAGGCTACAGCCCAAGAAGTGCAAACTTGTTTCATTAGTGGGAGAAGAGAGAGCAGTTCCTTATTCTCATCTTGATTAGGGTCAAAATCTGACAGCCTTCTGCAACTTTTGTAGTTCCTTACTCCTTCAGGAACTCAGCTACAAACTAGGAGAAAATAAGTATTATTCAAGGCAGGTAAACAATGAAGAACCTGGCCCTCTGTCAGTAAATGATTTGCAAAACGTCTTTTAAAAATGTACTGTGAATGACTGTTTGYTTGCCTTGAGGCAGCAAAGACAACCTCCGAACCCCACTGTAGCATTTGGCAAATGTAATCCTAGACAGTGTATTTCAGTTGATTTCAAATACACTGTCCTAAGTGAAATTGGAATTTCAAGGCAGAGGAGTTAAAAGACTCTGGCAAATGAATCTCTGCTACAAAGGCTGAAATGGGGGATTACAAATGAGTGATCCTTTTAGTTAGCCTGCTAAATTGGTGTGCAGGCCTGGAAAAAGGGAACAATGAACGCCGCCTGACACCAGGCTGTTTGTCTGGTGAGTACCCCTCAGTGCAAATGTTGGTACTGTGTGAGTATTTTTTGTGTTTCTATAAAGTCCTAATGAGCTCCTTGGGTGAGAGTGAAACCCTTTGCTTTTTCACACTGTGCTCAAGACCCTTAAACTTCATGGGGTCAGGCCTAAAGAAAGGGTAATGGACCATGAGGTCCAGCTTAATAGACCCGATATTAACACAGCAGCAAGGATGTCATCAAATGCAAAGTTTAGGGCAGGCAGTGAATGAAGTATTTGTTACACTTAAATAATGTACAAAGATTATAACAGAGTAGTAGCACTATATCAATGTCATCGTGCGGGACTTTGAAAATCCCCCATGTATGAAATAACTTTGCAGTGCATCCTTGTATAATAAACACCACAATTTACCTACATGTCCTAAAAGATTAATTACATTAATGTGTGTTAAATGTCATATTTAGCCAATGGTATTTATCATAAATTCTCATTAAACTTTGACCTTGAAAAACCTACGTGTAAGAAAACCTCTCTAATCTATTAAATCACACTAAGAGAAGATTTGCATACGAGAAGCAAAGAGTTTATTAATTTCAAAGAATATGGCTGAGATTCCAGWATTGGCAGATAAACAATTTTATCAGAAAGTGAATGAGACCTCTTGCTTTAAGTTTAACCCTAAAATATTTATTTTTGCAATTAATGTTTAATCTGACTAATGAAGTGAATTAATAACTCATGCTAAATTATGAACCAATATGCTGAAATATCTCTAAAGATAGTTTTAATTGTAGGTAAGGAACTTTTATTATAGCCTCCAGTTTGTATTGTTAGGAGACTAAAATTTAGATATAAACAGTGATTTGGTGAAAGTGGCAAAAACACATTTCTAAAAAGAACCCCCTTTTTTTCATTAGGCAAAATTTACTTCTCTTTTAATGACTAAGCAAAATGTTTTCCAATAATATAAATTTAAAAAAAGACACTCTATGAGAAGTGTGTGTTGTCCCTTTGAAATACAGCTTCACATGGATGCTTGAAATGGGAAACAGAAAAAATAAGCATAATAAATATTGGTAAAGTTAGTAATTTTAGTTAATTTTGCAGAAATAAAAGAATTATTTTTACTTTGGAAAAAAAGGAGAATTTCCCATGCATGATGCCTGGCATCATTCAGATCTGGTATTCACCAGTATGTGTTTGCAGGTGATAGGAACAAAGGATGGCCCCGACCTAACTGGGGACTCCAGAGGGACAGGAGGGCTGGTCTTTGCTCTTGGTGAGCAAACAAAAGCAATGGAGCAGCACAGCCTGTTTTTCTGCCATAGGACAGCTTCAAACAGGTTTCCTAAATTATAGATCTTTTTCTTCCTTCTGAGATTACTTAAAGGTTGATCAGTTGATGGAGAATAGGTTCTCTTCCCAGGGTGACTTTCTTCCCATAGAGACATTGTAGAAACTCATATGCAGCTGAGCCTTCCCTGTGCTGGTCAGGGAGATGTCAGGGTATACAGAACTGGTCTGGCTTGGTCCAACATCCACAGCTGGCACCAGAAACTGCACAAAACTGGGGTTGTCTCACTGGGGAACTCAGGTGGACCCCTCCCTGTCCAGCGTGTAAATTGAGCCCACAACAAGGAGCTTCTAAAGCCAGCTAATGATCTCTCGTCCACRTTTCCAGACCACTCAAGCCTGGACAGCAAGCCAGGCCGTACAATGGAGGAGGCAGCCATGAAAAACAAAGAGACAAATTGCTTCACTGATGTCTCTGTTGTGACTGCTAGAGAAATCTGGAGAACCATGGCAACTGCCAAGGTTATTACTGATTTCACCATTTGCTGCCTCTCACAGTAACATAATGTGTTCATCCTSCATTTTTGAAAGTTAGAAGTTCAACATTCCATTTAATCATTAAAGCATAATAAAACTCAATAATCCTTTAAATTTAAATAGTGTTTGGTTTTGTTTTTTTTTTAATTGCATTGGGAAATATGATTCTCTGTGTTTTAAAATTTTTAAGTCAATGTAAATGACTGGGGAAGGAAAGACCATTGAACTGCTCACATTTTCTAATATAATTTCCCAGACTTTGACATAGCTCAAAGCTTTGCATGGAGAAACCTTGCATGGCTGATCCTGGCACTTCCCAGCAGCAACACCACTAGCAGCTTACCTCAAGACCAAAGGCACCAAAATTATAGTCAAGGATTCTCRATGGCAGGGCAGCTCTAGTGCAGGAATATGCATGTCTGCATCAACTTTGAGCTTAAATTTTAAYAATACTGAGTGAAATAAAAGTAACATCTTCCCTGACAAAGAACTCTGTTCTCTTTTGAATTTGACTTGRGCACTTAAAAATATAGTTTTCTCTACCTAACAGTGAGGACAGATTCAAATATCCAGCGTTGTAGTTGTGTTTTTCCCTACTTCAATGTGAGCAAAATGACCAAAGGCTATCAGATCATAAGGAGAACAAARCAACTTTCAGGTTTATCATCTAAGGTTACTTCATACCATCCGTGCTTGGTGTATTTTGCAGCCTTGGAAGAAAACAACAGCTCAGCAGGATTTTAAGCTTTTTATTGGAAATTTATCAAGCTAGCACATCAAAGTCAATTAAATTCTGAGCCTAACTATTCTAACTGTAGGAATACTAACTACAATGAAACAATACCGTTATGATTCAAACAATGAGAATTAAAGTAACTGTATAAATAAACTGTTATGTAGTCACAAATTCTTTTGAGCAGTGGGTGAAATCATCAAGGAAACACTGTGTGCTTTAAATCATGAATATATGTAACACAGACTCAGAAKACTTAAAATATGACCTTAGTTATTGAACAAGGGTTATCTGAAGTACTGAAATAGGAATATGTACAAATATATGGAYTATGCATCAGCAAAAGCAAAAAGTAGGGAGTTTAGATGTTTTTTTGTCTTGTGTTTACCACTGGTTATTGTTAAATAGTTTCCTGCTCATCRTTTAAGCCTTCTAGATCCCATTTCAGGAGTTAGAATTTGAGATGTGAGGCTTTAATGGGGACCCATGCTCTTATTTTTGATGGCCTGGCTCAGACCAGATGTCTCGCAAAATCTGGTGTAAATGATTCAGTAGTTAGGGCAAAAGATAACATCTTCAGAGGGCATGGTCTTCAGAGCAGGGGGGTTAGAGCTGTAGTCAGCAAATTTCATTCCTCTTTGATAATTCACACCATGCAATTTACTTTAATCATGAGGCTCCTCAGGCTTGCAKGCTATGTGGCTCCTCATTCTCATTTGGCCTGAAGACATTGGTGTTTTCCAGAGAAAACCATGTGTGCCAGGTTTCCTACCTCAATGAGGAAGAACAGTCCATACTCAGTGGCACATACCTGACATACTTGACTGGACATCAGTCTAGCGTGCAGCAGAATGACATTCAGAATATAAAAATCCATTCCAAAATAAGTGACTGCAGATGTTGTTTTGTCTGTCTTMCAGCTTTTCTGTGAGTAATAAAAATCACTTCTAAGGAGTAAGAACAATATGCACATATGTATATGATAAATATATTAAATATACAACATATTTAGAAAAAATAATAAATCTTGAAAAATACAGGGATTGGAAGTTTATGCAAATAAGTTTTATTCCAGTGTATATCTCTTCACCTAGGAATGAGGGCTTGACCTGTCTCTGTGCAAGTTTTGAAAAGCAACTAAGTAGTGCTTTGAAAATCTATATAATGCAGGGGTCTGAAGAGCAGGAGTGTAAACACACCAAGAGCTTCTCACAGAACACAAGAAGAACATCACATTTGTAAGCAAGGAATATGTAACTTTTGAGTTATATTCTAGTATTTGTATTACTACTATTATTAAYAAAATAATCAGAGAGATGCTTCTCTACTTTGCTCTCCTGAAAATAATTTTTTTTTCAAAACCCAACTTCTTGTTCTCCTCAATTTATACTGTTACAAATAAAAAAAAAAAAGAGCAGGCCAAAAGACTCAGAACAACTCTAAAGCATTAAATTCTGCAAACTCTCCAGRTTAAGCCTTGCTGCACATCTTGGATCTCAAAATCTCTTTTATTTACATTGTAAGTATTAATTCTGATAATGTATTCAAATTTTAGCTGAAGTATATCTCACTGTCAGCAATCAAGGAATCATGATAACTGCTCCCAGAGCCCAGAACAGGCTTTATCAGGGGTGGTGTATCTCACTTTTGGTGATGGAGACAACAGAAATGGGATGCAAAAGCCAAAAGCACACAGAATTCTAGCATTGTAGGAAGCTTTCCTTTGGCATGAAGTRGTGTCTAATATGTGTTCTCATATCAATATACTTTGATTAGTATCATACACCAGTTTGTAATAGCCTGACAGCAGAGTCCAATCTTCTGCCTGACAAAGATGACAGAAGAAGATAGAGCTGCAACCTGTTATCCTCTTACAATCCTTTGCAACAACAGAGCTTAATAAATGGATTTCCAGGAACAGCTTTTGCACGAGGTTGCATTGTAATGCCAGCAGACAAGACAGCTGGCAAACAACCATTCAGGGCTATGGCTAGGTTTCTCACACAGCTGCCCCCAAAATCCTGGACTGCAGCTTCCAGAAGCTTCCAGAAGGTGGAGAAGAATGAGTATGGTAAGGCTTACTCAACTTACTTTGAATTGAGCTCATAATAGTGATGTAGGTGAGCCTCCAAATTGAAGTCTTGCACCTGCTGAAAATTATAGTGTAAAAACTGAAAGCAGCAATACCATTCCTTTTCTGGAAATCYAGAGTCAGTTTTTTTAACATGAAGAAAAAAACTCCACCATTTTTCTGTGTATCAATGGTAGGAAGAGCTCTGCCCACAAATGTTTCCAAGACTATGGGTAAACTGTGAGGAAAGCCTGCCTGTTCAAYAGTCACTGTCCTGGGCTTAGATTGTGTCTTCAGTATTTGTAAACAATTATTCATTTAGATAGAATAAAAAGCAATGACAAAGTGAATAATATATATCCTCAAAACTTTACACTGAAATGATCAAAATAATGGATCTCTCTTCCTAGCATGAAGGTGCAAAATGTGTAACAATAAATATTTTCTCATTCAGTAAATTACAAAAAGATCTCTTACTTCTACACTTGAAGCAGAATCACTTCATTATCTTCTCTGGATTGTGCCACACTAACTTTCCTCTGTTTTTTTAATAGCCCATGAGACAACATTTCCATTGTAGGCAAAATCAAATTTCTGATTCACTCCTGCATAATGGCTGCATCCAGTCTGAATTCCTTTTATTTACAAATGGATCTGCAGTCTAGTGAGGGCGATTRAGTACCAGTCTGTCACACTGAAAACAGAGATAGCACACTTTGAGTGCATGAGAGTAGAGAAAAAAAGCTGTGAAATACAAACACTCTGAGTAAAGTTCCTTYACTTCAGCACAGAGAACGCGAGATTATTTCCACAGCAAAATACAGTCTTATAGAGACATATAAGACCTATAGGAGGATTTCTTCTGTTAATTAAAGTACCTGCTTCCACTTGAGTGTTTGGCAAAAATAACCTCCATTTGGATTATAATTTTCTGGGGGGAAAATAGTGCTCCTTTCAGAGGAAGACAGAGGAAGTTGTGTTAAACTGAAAATGTAGTGAACACACAACCTCTAAGTACCACTCAACACAAAAGCATGCTATCCAGCATGTGGAACTCATGGTCAGAACTAGGTATTTCATTTGAAAGGAAAACAGTGAGCAGACCCCTTAAAAGTTGTGTAGTCCTTCTTCCTTATCTGCTGCTAATGAAAACTTCCACAGGAGTTCCCCTGCCATTATTTTAGCTTGCTGGAGGTTCTTCTCTCTCTATATAAATTAAACCTGCACTGAGCTCCAACTGGAGAAAGCCACATCTTGTGTGTCTGTGCCTGGGGTTTCCTTGGTGAGCAACAGGCGATGGGGTGAAGGAAGGAGCTTTCTAGGCAGAGCAGCTGGATCCAGCCAACTGGAACATCACAACTTTGGGTTTCTGCCTGTGAGAGCTCCAGACAGACCTCGCTTYAACAGGACAATATAGAGCATTTGTCTCTGGTGGGGTGGATTCAGTGGGTAAGGTTCGGAAAGAGAAGAGGGTAAATCTTAAAAAAATAAAAAGTTACAGCTGATCAATTGACTGAACTGTTCAGGATTTCATTCTTCATTTTCTCTCGGGTAAATTCAGCCTTTCTCACTTTCTTCTCTTTTTTTCTGGTTTGTTTTTTGTTTGATTGGGG
>NW_026623292.1:2472768-2560054 GCF_030028575.1 Malurus melanocephalus
AAGTTCTTATGTGCTGGCAGCACAGCTGAAGGGTCCCAAGCACCCAAGGGAAGCCAGAACACCTGGTTTGCCTCTGCCCATAGCCCTGCCTTCCTGTGTCCTTCCCAAAAGTCAGACAGATCCAGCAATTTAACACCCGAGTCTCCTGTGGTCATGAGGGGAACAAACCGATCTGCTGAGCTATGTCCAGCTCTATGTTTGCAATTCACAGACCTGCTGCAATACCTGCTTGCAGTTTTKATCTGGTTTTATAGTTCTTTTTGTAGAACAACATTTCTGACCTTTCACCTTTGATATGCTCAACTAATGCAAAAAGGTTTTTTATAATGGGTTCCTCAGACCCATAAAAGGACAAATCTCAAAGTCAGAGTTTCATTCTGAAAGATRAGGTTTCAGTGAAGGTTAGGGCACATTAGGCTAAGGCTTGGACAAAATCTCCTTGCTGGTGTTGCTTGTTGTAGTTTTATTTCATTCAGAATAAAATATAGGAAACAGTAGAACTCCTTCATGGAATTAGATAGCTGAAAAAAAGAGCCATTGTCAAGATCATAGCAATACATACTATTGTAAAGATCCAAGATAAATGGGGTTTTTGACTGAATAAAAATGCAGAGATGTGGACACTATTGGATGGCGGTAGACGTGAAAACAAGCAGCAAAATTATCACAGGCTGACACAAAAACATCAGAAAAGCAAAGAAATGGTCACAGCAAGTRTTAGGCATGTGGCCTCATATAAAGTCAATAGCCAAAGATATCTTTCCATGCCAGTTCCATTGCAAGGACTTCAAAATTCAGAATAAGGTGTTTTCCCTATTTTGACAACTTTGGTTTTAGTCTTTGTACATAAGAGGGACAGAAGTCAGATAAAGATCTAATTTTAACATTGTTTTTTCTTTCTGAAGTAAACTTCCATTAAGACTCCAARCACTGAATAGAAGTTCACATCCAAAAAGGAAAGCATGTCCCCCCAGAATCTTGGCATAGTTTCCTGTGAAATTCAATGTATTATGCCAGGCATAGCAGTACTGGGAGCAACAGCTAAATATCATCATGGCCTCTGCTTGTTTCATACCTCAACTAAAACAGCTCCACCTCTTCTTCTTGCCTCCATGTGGAAGAAGACTTATTCATAAGTCTTCCCAAGGCAGAGCTCTAATATTACTTGATTTTAGCTAGTTAAGGCTCCATTCCTGAGAATACTAGGTATTATATAGACCTTTTTGTCCACATAATAATTATGTATAGCTATGCTATTGTTGTTGCTGCTGTTGTTCTTTTTCCATAAGACTTGTGGGGGGAAAGGAACATGATGCTGTTTTGTGGAGTTTAAACTAAAGTGCATGYACTGTGTAAACCCACTAAGAATGTGCAGGCAGCCAACATTTGGCATTTCCTAAATTTTTCTCAAGTACAATCACAGCCACTTCATGTTGTTTAATTATTTTTAATGTCGTTTTAGCAAGAGTGACAAATAGAGTAGTTTGACATGTCACATTCCTACAGCCAAGCCAAATTGCTTCTGCTTCAATAGCTGCACCAGAATATAATGGATTATGGAAAATTATTTTAACAGAATCAAAATAATTAATTTAGTCATGTCCAGTTAAGGGAGTTTAAGAGAAACTCATGTTTGCAATTCAGGCATGGATAATTTAGAAGGAAAGTAATCTCCTAGCAAAAAGTAAATARAGGTTAGTGAGCCAGGTCTAATATTAGACTTTGCTTAAATATTTAATGTCCAGGGTAATTGGAATGTGTGGTCAACAACAAAATAAAACATATAAAGTGAGCACAGCCTCTCTGAGGGTCCTGTGGTGTAGTAAAGGGTCCAATTCACAATGCACTCTGCCCGAAAAGAGATTAAATCTCTGCTGCAGTATTTACAGTATCTGTTTAGAAACTGAACATCCTGATTGATGCAATACAAAAACATGGTGATGAAATGGCAAATAAATAGGTATTTAAGGTGCAGATACATGTTTTTGAAGTGAATTTAAGCAGAGTTGATCTTCTTCTTCCTTGTTAGCAGTAAAAGGCTGTAACTCTATCCATGGCTCTGCAGGGTACCCACAAAATTGACCAATGCAGAGGTGAATTCTTCACTTGAGCTGTGGTTACTGAAAACCCTCAGCTGCTTTCAGGGGAACCAAAGTTGCTGATGGCAATACAAATACAATAAAARCATCCTGGATGTTCTGAGGGGATACCACATAGCAGGGAACCACCTCACCGTTCAGCAGTAGCTCCCACAAATGTGTTTCTGTAAATTAACGTGATTAGATAGGTTAGCCAGGTTAGCCAGTGTGCCTTAGACAACCTGAATTTACTAAACTCATCCTTTTAAATTGGTTTGAAAGGGCCACAGCAATCCTATAATTTAGTTTCTGCATACTTTAGTATAACATGGAAAATAACATGCAGGGCCATTTTGGGTTGCAAGGGCATATTGGCTTAGAGAGGGCAATGAGTCAGGAATGCTACCATTTGATGTAGTTCCTGGACTGACTGGCTGGCATCTAGTCAGCTCATAGCTTCAGCAAAATTAACTCAAAGCTGTTCACACCCTTCTGTGCATTGGCAGTGAACTATCACATCCCCACACTGAAACATCAAATATAACCGAAAATGTTCTTATGGTATTTGACTTGGGATTCTCCTAATTTCCTGTTTATCTAATAATTTTCCTTCATATGGAAGGTTAGAAAATTAAGAATCAAGAAACAGGAGCTGTTGAGACTTGGAGTCTCAGACACAGGTTTGCAAATGGTCACATCTGTTAATGGGAAGGAAGATTTCTTGCTTTGAAACTTTAATTTCCAGCTACAATAAGCAGAGTTGCTGCTCACAAAGCAATCACCATGGCGCCAAACTGCAGATCTGGAAAACTGTTGCAAAGTGTTGAATAGATTTCTGGGTACTTCCAGATCTCAGTATGGRCTTGGTCACTTCATGATCACAGTCATTCTGGACCTTGTGGGTAGGATGCTGTTTCTCTAAGGAACTAGATGGGTAGTAGCCCCTTTCAGAAGGAAACTAACTTTTAGAGGGAAGAGGAGTTGTGACCTCTTTCACCTGGAAATATTTAAGCCACAGATGAACATTCTGATGTTCATCCTGTGTTTCCTCTTACCTGAATACAGTGCCTGATATAYGACCATGGTCATCACAATGGAGCAGAACCTTAACACAACAACCCGAGGAACATTTCTGCTTTTCCTTAGAGGAAGTCATCAAGTTTCTCCTCTGCAGTTTCTCCTCGTCGTTTTCAGCCTTTGATCCTACAGTACTTGAATCTAACTAGCTGCTTTCAGGAACCTGGGAATCAGGAAAAATCCTCATGCTGTTTCTTATCTTTTTTCAGCAATCAGCCATGAGCCATTTCTGAGTACAGGGTAGTGGCACAGTCACACCTTTACATTGACCAGCTACTTCTGGTTTTCACCTCAAGCAAAAAGAAAAGATGGGTGCTTTCAAAGACATTTCTTCCTTGTTCATGTAATTTTATGTGCCTGCATTTGGGGGAGAGCAAACTCGCACTCTTGAGTTTCTCTGGCTAATAAGTCTGAGGCAAGCTGTTTGTAAGATGTCATTTCACAGCTCAGTTTTGAGCACGTTCACATAAAGCCATATTCTGTGCTTGTTTATCCTCTGCAGCTCTGGTGGTTTCACCGGGGATTTGATGGAGGAAATAAGGTCGGGATGCAGCTCTTTGAATCCAATACCACTGAATTTATTCTGGCAAAAAAATCTTGTGGGTTTCCTCCTCCTAATACCCCATGCAATGGAAGAAAACATATGCTCCTCCAAGTGACCATGGAAACTGGTGCCTTGGTTTCCAAGGTGATTTTCTGGCAAGTGGCTGAAGGAGGAAGCATTAACAAAACAGGATCCTGGGCAGCAGAAAGCATCCACATTCCTGGCAATGCAGCAGCCTGCTCTGAGGAAGACAAAGCCAGAGACAAACAGAAAACTCCTCATTTTAAAATCACCATAGGTGTCAAACACCTGGCAAAGGATGGGTAACTTGATCTGTGGTCCCAGCCTTCCTCACACATCTGTTTCCTCTTCTACTTCTATCTAGTGAATGAGTTCAGCCTTACCCGACTATCATCTTAAGGCTCATATAATCTCACTTTCAATAGAAAAAAGAAGAAAGCAAAATAACACAAGGAGACAAAAAAAGAGGCTGCTTAAAACTGACTCATACCTCGAGGTAAGGAAATTCTCACACTGTAAAAATCTGTGTGTGTGTATGTGTGTTACAAATAYTCATATTTAATGTTTCATAGTAAATAAGAGTGTTTTTTTTTCTTGCTGTTTGCAAGACATGGAATATATATGAAGAAATATCAATTTCTCTTTCAAGTGCAATAAAGACACTTTGCAGAGCACGTGGGTATTCCTCCTGCAGCTCCCAACACAGCAAAAGCCCTCCTTCACATCCTTCATGAGGACCAAAACTCTCCTTGTCTGCCTGCCAGTGTAATTCCTTCTTGGAGTAAATTTAAAATACAGTGAGCTGCACCATGACACAACAGTGTGGAGGACAAGAAAGGACTGGTGACAAGATCACCTCCTTTTGCAGCAGAGGGTAGCAGGTGTTGATACAGGCAGATACTCTGGCTCCTGTGCAAGCATAAAGCCTGTCACACAATGCTCTCACAWCATCAGTGTGGAGTCTACTGGTGTTCACCCCTTCCATGACCACAGGGCAGTACAGACATAACATCTAACAGTGGAACAACCCAGCAACAGCAATGTTACTGAAGATTAGATGAAAATTAGGACCACCCCCAGCAGAAGAGCTACCCATCCTGATAGAAGTCTGGCTGGGAAACAAGAGAAAATAATTTCTTTTCTCCTGGAAGAAAAGGAACCACAGGAGTGTTAAGTTTCTCTCTACCTATGGGGAGAAATTGCTGAGTATCCAAATCACAAACTGAATCAAATTATTGTTAASTGTTTTTGTGTGCATTTTTGTTCCTGCTTTCAGCTATAAGCAAAGCCTTATGAAGTTTGATTGCCAGGGTTTCATTAATTCCAGAAGATCCCGTTCTATCCCTGCAGGATACAGTTATTGACAAGTTATTTTCAGAAAGTTTCTTGGCCACAGGATAAAACCAAATTATCCTTAAAAGTGCTGGAAACTATTTTGACATTGTCACTTACCTAACTGCGGGATTTATTTCAGAATTCCTCTTCCTCTCTCTTCAACTTTTAATGGAAAATCTGTATTTGCAAGTGGTGGGGGACCATGTACAACAGCAGTCACTGAAAGCACTTTGCTTACCACATAAGAGCTTTACTGAAAGCAYGCAGAAGAAGCACTTGCTTATCCCACTGGAATTACTGTTAAAATGAACACTGGCTGAAGTGTGGGATGCATCAGCATCAGCCACCACAGTAAGGTGAGATGGTGACAATGAGGGTAGAGGATGCAACCTTCGTGACTTATTGCCAAGACAACCCCTTCTGACCTTGTTGTTGATAAAATCCCCCATGCATATTTTTCACAAGAGAAATCCAGTTCTTTCCTCAAAAAATATCTATCCCACTGATAATGGATAAGTTTGCTACACACGTTGCTAAGTGGGTTTTACAGAGTGGAGCTTTCTCAGTTACTCGGGGAAGATTGTCTGATGTAAGCCAACATGGAAATGGAAAGATTAATAAAGTATTTCTMTTAAAAATAAAATATCATAGCTTCTACAAACAAATTTTTGTAAAATTTCTCCTTTTCTTTTAATGTGTGTTTTTGTGGTAGCTGCAGAAAAACCTGTAGTATTAGCGCAATATTATGGTGACTCTTCAGCTTTTCCAGTAASTTTTGTCTCCTTATGTCCCAACATTTACAAACAATTCCAGGACATCCAGCTCTTATTAGCTTAACTAGGATAACTGTTAAAGTCTTCATTGAAAGATATGTTTTTTGTAGTCTGAACACTCAGCTATGACATGGTTGTGTCATTTCTATGCTGGCTTACATCAGACATTTTTTCCAGAGTGACTGAGAAAGTGTCACTGTAAAAAATACTTTGCAACAAATGTAGCAAACTTACTTATCCTTTACTTTCCCAGCCAGAGTGTACCTGCACTCAGACACAGCAATGATACACATTATTCAAAGTAGTTTAACCATTTCAAGGGAGTTCGGGTCAGTACTAAATGCAGCTCTTGGCGCTTTTTTTGGAGTGCTTAGACAAAACTGTTGGCTGCCCTATAAATGTGGACCATATCTTCCCCAGCAGTCAAACATGATGCCCAGACACCATGGMTAGTTCAGAACAGCTTGGGGCATGCCCAGCAACACGCAGAGGTCCTATCCCTGGCTTTGAAAGGCCTGGTCACATTAGCCACACACCACACCTGGACTAACCAGCCTCTGTGGGTGACCTACCCATGGCAATGCTGCAGTCTGCGTGCACTTGCAGGGTAAGGCAGCATGACTGAGAATGTCCTGTCTCTTGAAGAATGAGTAAGATTTGCTACAGTCATTTCCTGTGACTTAGAGACATCCAGACACACCTGGGACATTTTTTTCTTAAGTAGAATTAAAATATCACAAAACTAGTAGAGCACACTGCCAAAAAATGATTAAATGTCACAGTTCATAATCCACCTTTTGAAATAACCTCATTACCTTCCCRAAGTTTAAATATTCTGAACTATATGAGTTCAGACATTTGTTCTAGAAAAATAAAAGTATTTGAACTGTGAGTCTATTACTCTAAGATACACATTGGCCATGTGTGTACCTTTTCTAAGATTTAAAGAGCTTTGTTTTAAACGGGTTAGAATTATCAGACAGAAGGTTTGCCAGGTGATCGCCGTGTCTCCTTCCCATACTAAGGACAGCAAGTGAAAGAAGGTAAAAGGATCACATAGGTAGGAGTCAGCAGAAGACTTGGCAGCCCTTACAAGACTTCTGCATCAAGTAATTACACACGCCACTGGTCTGAGATCCGTTATTTATATCCTCTTTTATACATTGTAGCTCACATTTCCTTGGTAATTGTTATTACCAATTCACTTCAATAGAGGGCAAAAGAGACTGAAGTTGTCATCTCAGACTAGAGATTGCATGCAAGGGTGAGAATTAAGAAATCTGTGAAGATTACATGCAATTGGAAACCTAACCAAGGTAAAAGAAAAATATTAGAGCTGTAAAGAATTTGGGTAATTTAGTTTTCCTTAATGCTTCATTGATCTCCCTATCTGTGAATCATACTGAAATAAACACAAGAACTTGATGAACAAAATGATCTCAAAACTCTTCATAGTAATTTTTCTCTAGACTTGAACAGATTGCAAGCACTTCTTAATGGTMCCAGGAAAAATATATGGTGTGATGAACTGGAAGTAGTTTCTTCTACATTTTCTCTTACTGAGTTTTAATGCATCAATTTGCTGATTAACTTGGTGCACTTAAGGGAATTTCTTGAGGGGAATGACCATTTTATTAAATATATATTATATGTATGTATATGTCATAATTTTTATTTATTTAGTTAGTTAGTTTTCATCTCCTCTCTGATTTTATTTTTCCATTACAGCAGGGGATTTGCATTTCAAATTATCTCTTTCCTGTTACTGAGTTTCAAAGTTTCAGTACTGGTGTAAAAAGTCACCTGCTTTCAGACATGAAGGCACAATATCCCAGCAGTTATTAAAAAGTCTAATTTTTTATGAAATATGAAATAAAATACTTTGTTTGGTCCCTGGGATAATTACTTCTTTCATTTCAACTGAGAATGCAGAACAGAAAGACAGCTGTGTCCTCTGCTCTACAGTGAATCCCACAGTGATGAACTATTCCAACTGCCGCATCCCTAAAGAAATCCTCACAGAGTGATTTTTGTCTTTGGTTGTTTTTCCCAAATTTCCTGTGTGCTGACATAATTTGCTGTGGTGGCCTTAACACAGTATCTTTCAATAACTGATAACTTTCCCACAAAACTCCCTCCAAATTTTTTTTTTCTGACTTACCAGTCCTCCAAACTTCTGTTTGCTTTCTAGATGCTCATGGACTTTATTCWGTTAGGCCTATGATTTAAGCTGTGTGAATTTTGTTCCCCAGCAATTTGCAGGAACCAAGAAAAACACTCGTATTCAAAATTATCTTGAAAAACGACAAAGAGCTGATCAAATGAGGAAATATAATAAAAGCAAGGGTAAAAATGTCTACTTATGAACAATCAACTACAGAAATACAAAATGGGAAACTGCCTGACAAAGAGCTCAGCTGCAGAAATTAATCTAAGACTTATTGCAGAGTGCAATAGAAACATGAGTTGACAAGTGTGGAAAGACAAAAATAAAAATTGTTGCTGTAGATGCATTGGAAGGAAAATCACGTCCAAAATGGTACAGCGATAGTATTCAGTGTGAGTGAGTTCTTACCTGGAATACAATGTTTTTTGTTGCACACTGTACATTAAAATAAAGGGTTGGGTAATTAAAGAAAGTGTACACAGGTATTGACTTGCAGTAGAAATATTACGATGGCAGAAATGAAGGATAAGTGAATATAACTGCATAAGCACGATAATGGTGTAGAAAAATGGACACTATTAATAAAAGAGGATACAGTCCTCAACAGAAACATCCGTGGCTGCTTCCTGCATTCAGCATTCCAGTCAAACCAGACCACAGATCACCCGTCAGCAGAAGACTCTGCCTCTAACAAAAGAAGAAGCTAACATCACGTCACACACACCATTCCATTTCTTTCTAGTTAATCTACAGCACAGATCACAGCCTTAAGGAACTCAGACCAGACTTGCCTGAAGTTTATGGAGGTGGAAATAAGCAGAAGTCTGATGCTGAAGAATCATGTCATAGTGACTTTTGGTTCTTGGGTATAAAATATCTGTCCAAAGATTAGTTTGTCATTGCTCAACAGGTAGGATGAGAACCTGATACCTGGCATCCCTTCACAGAATCACAGAATCACAGAATTACAGAATGGTTGAGGTTGGAAGGAACCTCTACAGGTCATCTTGTCCATGCCCCCCACTAAAGGAGGACCACCAGTACTGTGTCCAGGTGACTTTTGAGTATCTCCAAGGATGGAGCTCTGTGGCCTCCTGGTCCTCCTGGTATCATTTTGGAAAATGATATCATCTTCTCCTACCATAGATTCTCTCTCTGCATTTTTTTACACTAACGTGTAACAGAGAGAAAAGCACAGACAGTGATATGTGCTGGAAGAATGCAAGACCTGGATTTGTGTCATCTGGATGAGAAAAACTTCAGAGGCATTAGGGTGATAGTTCTCCATGTGTAGTATGACATTATCAAGAGAACAACAACCAGCTGTTCTCGTAGATGCTGRGAGAAGGGCAAGAAGACAACAGCTTCAAATGCTGCAAAATTATTTTGGCTGTGTATCAACAGGAGTGAAACCAGGGGCCTCATGGGCTGCCTGTCAGAGAACATGAAATACGTGGTGGCAAATATTTGTCACCACTGTCTGGGTATGTTTGAAACTGCCTTCCTTCTGGGGSCTGGATGAGACCAGAGACTGACAGAATGTTTCTGACACACAGATTCTTTGTCAAAGGCCCTGTGACTCAGAGYCCCTGGTGCCAGCCCAGATCCACATCAGCTAAAGACTCGGTGCCTGCACCAGAATTTTGTCACAAGTGGGCCAAACAATCTCTTTTACTCTYTTCCTGACCTATATTGTTAGAGTTGCTATGAAACCCTTACCCATGGAAGCAATTTTTCCATTGGCTCCATGGACTGTCTCTGTTTCTCACTACCAAGAATGTTAAAACAGTTTTATTTCTTCAATAAAATTGAATGCAGTCATGCTTGAGCTGGGGTGGGGATTATTCAGCCTGATCTTTTCATTTCAGATGACTTTTGAAAAACTTGTGTGGAGTTTATCCAGCGGCAATTCTTTTAGCGGATCTTTTGCTATTATCCATCTGACAAAGAGATGGCAGCAGGGTGGTGCTGTTGCATTTTTGTCTTCATTTGCTATTTTTTTCTTAATCTGTTTCTCAGAAGCAACCAAACTGAGCTTCGGAATCTTGGGTGCATTACCAAAAGTACACATGGAAATATTTGCATCTGGTATAAAGTTAAAAAATAAATAGCTATGCATTTTCCAATGTACATGCATTAAATGGGAATTTCACACATAATACTCCCACTGGTTTTTAAGATGTCTGCAAAACTCAGCTCTGTAGTCTATGAAATTCAACATTGAGGTGTTGAAGGCTGAATGAAGCCTACAAAATCTTCATGTTCCATAAATGCTGGGAGACATCTTTATGGTGGGAGCAGGAGGTAGATCCTCTACCTGTATTTTTAGTAGGATTAAGTTAAAGTCTGGGTTTGAGCTGCTCTTTTATTTTTAACTTTGTCATTATTGGATTACATTTTCATTCATTAAATGTGAAAATGAGAAGTCGGTAACCAAGGTAAAAATTATGTCCCTGGAGAGTATCCGAGTGCACAAATCTCATGTCACCATCCTAAGCCAAGCTGTACCTTGTCTGTAGCAATCCCTGCCCTCTTCCCATCATTTATGAAACAAGATCTCACCAGGCAGGACCACATTTCAGGGAGGATCTGCAAGGAAAGGGGCAGCTGAATAYTACACAATACAGGTTTATAAAGACATTAACATGATATGTCTGTAAATTACTCATCTTGGTGTAAACCCTCCCGGCTGGGAGCGGCGAAACTCACTCTGTCCCCATAACCTCGCTGAGTGCGAAACCTGACAAGGGGTCACAGCAGTGAGTAAGGCACATTCTTAGGTGGTCAGAGGCAGATTGGACGTGTCACAGGGCAGAACACCAGGACAAGAGAACACATCATGCTGTGCATCATTACCCTGTGCTGGGAATCCTCTCATCTTATTGCTCTCCTTCTCAGATTCAGCTCTGTGAGTCTTCATTAATCTGAGAGAAGAATGCACAGTGTTAGATGGTGCAGATAATGATAACACCAGTTATCAACAGGGCAAGAGCAGTAGCTTCTTCATGGTTTCAKTCATGCCTTTGCAGGCCACTTCCGTCCTTAAGCAACATATGAGAGAAGGTCTTTGCCAAGCAGAGCTGTTTCAAAACTCCACAATTAAGTTTCTCAACTCATTTTTTTTGCACTTAGACTTGCTGTAATGCCAGGCCTTGCTATGACTCTACCCACAGCTGACTGACAACAGATACACTTGTCACTTGCTAATATGGTTATCTGACTTTCCATCCAGTTTCTTGTTTGAACACTTTAAACATCCTGGGTCCTGAGAATTATTTTCGTATCAACAGTAGACTAGAGAGGGAAAACAGATTGCTTATAGGGTTTTTACTGCTTTATGAAGGAAAAAAAAACCAAACAAAAAAAACAAACAAAACAAAAAACCCCAATGTTATCTTGCTCTTCTTATCTTCTCCTTTTTCCAAACGTTGCTCCCCCATTTCTTCAATCCAATTTTCCAGTCTTATTTCCATTTCTTCCCACTAAACAACCTCAGTCCAGTTCCTCTCTGGGCACTCCTCCAGATGGCTTGCAGTTTTAGGAAAGCTTTTCTTGCCCCTGGAACCAAATGTGTGAGTGGATGAATACATTGCTGAGCACTCAAATCCCTTTTTATGAGTACTTCTGCCCCCACAACATTCCTGTATAGTGACAATTCTGCATTCTCTGTGTTGTGAAATTCCCCTCGGTTGTGTCTGGAAGGCGAAGATGGAGATGAGGCTAATTCTTACCTGTGAAATAGTCAACAACGAGTTGAATGCACTAGTAGAGTCCCGGAGATGGGCTTTTTATTCAATCCTTGAGCAGTCCCCCTTCAATTTGCATTACCTTTTCCAGATAACTCTACCATTATTTGTTGCTTGGGAGCTTTGTGAGTATGTGGGCTTCACATTTTCAGCAGTATTTAGCCATGGTGAGTCCTTCAGCGCTTGGATGCCTATTTTGACTCAATTTTAGAAGACGCAGCGTTTTAAAAATGCCCGCGGTGCCGGGGTCGGGGCGGGCCCAGGGCAGGGCAGGGCAGGGCAGGGCAGGGGGCGGCCCCTCCTGCCGGGAAGGTGCCGGCGGCCGCCCCCAAACCCCGCCCGCCCCCTCTGCTCCGCCCCGGGGCTGGCGGGGCTCGGCACGGGCTCGCTCCCCGGCGGCAGGGAGCGGGCAGGGGGCACCGCAACTCGGGCGACATGAATGTGGAGAACCAAGATGTGCTGCTGGATCTGGAGGGGGAGGAGGAGGAGGAGGAGGAAGATGATGACAATGATGATGGGGAGATCGGTGAGTAGAAGGCTGGCGCGGGGAGGGTTCCCCCGGGACAGCGGGCTCTACCCCGGAGCTGCTGTGGCTCGGCGGCGCTGCAGCCTGGGCAAGCGCCGCTGGGGCCGGGGAGGGCACCTGGCGGAGCCSGGAGGGGCTGGCAGGCAGGGAGCCCGCACCGCCGCTCACCTCCTTCGGCTCAAACTACGGTTGTTTTTTCCCTGTAAGATACGGGATGTCTTTGTCCGTGCTGGCGGGTGTGCGCCAGGTGTGGCTGCCTCATGGAGCGCCGTGCCGATGGTCCTGCTTCCATAGCATCGGCAGGGTTTAGTGGGCGAGAAGCACCGAAAACTTTGCCTATTCCTTTCCCTCTGCCGGGAGTGGAACGCGTGAGAGGGGGCAGAATCAGCACTTTGCAGTAAGTGCGATGCTGGAGACCTTTGGTGTCGCAGTGATCTCCCAGCAGAGGCACAACCCGTGCCCCGGTGCCGTGGTCCGTAGGAAAATGCAAACGTGCGATCGACTCCGCACGCCCCGGTGCTCGCAGCATCCCTTTTCTCCCCGTGCTCATGACTGGAGGGCCTGAGCTTGGCAGCCGAGCTAAAGAGGAGGGGAATCACAGAACGGCTGGGGATGGAGGGACCTTGAAGAGCCTTCCGTTCCAGCACTGATGCCATGGGCAGGGACACCTTCCAGCGGACCAGGTTGCTCACAGCTCCATCCAACCTGGCCTTAATCATAGCCAGGGATGAGGCACCCACAACTTCTCTGGACAACCTCTTCCAATGCCTCACCACCCTCACCGAATTTTTCCTAATATCTAATGTAAACCTATTCTCCCTCAGTGACACCATACCCTCCCCCTGAAACAAACAAACCAACAGAGCAAAATAAAATGTAAGGGGAAAATTGGCAAAGCCAAGAAAGATAGTAATTTTCCTGAGGAAAAGAAAAAAGAAAAAAAAAGAAAAAAAAACAAACAAAAAAAAAAAAAAACCACCACGACCTACTGCGTCTGCCAGAAAAGCAGACTGTAAAATGGACAGAGAGTTTTAAATTCAAAGTGTATGTTAGTCTTGTTCTAATGCCAGTAGCCCAGGACAATGACATTGTATCTACTGTGGRAATGAATTCTATTAAACTATTTCCAGAAAACAGCCCAAAAGGGGTTGTTTCTCAGCTGGTTCAGACTGAAGGGGTCTGTTCATTTCACTGAAGAGACACAGGTCTACTTCAGTTCAGAGGCTGTTTTCAGCTGCTGTAGCCAAGACATTCTAAAATCTTTTATTTCTAGTTAGCTTGTTAAAATAAATCTAACAAATAAGGAATGTAGGCAAAAGTCAGTTAAACATGCAAGTAGAAAGTGAATCTGTATATATAAATTTTAACATATAAAAAGGTTTCTGCTTGTTATTACTCAAAAGGTTGTGAATGTTTTCACTGAAAAACACATAATTTTGATGATTTCTCAATATTGGGTCTGAACTTCTGCATTTATTAATAATTCTAATGACATTAACTCTGTCTGAGACTCTTTTTTGCCTCCAAATACTAATCCTTAATAATGGTAAATACAGCCTACCACATTTATTCAGTTAGCTCCCTCCAAAAGTGTATAAAGTTTGAGCCTCACCCAATGTCTGTGGAAATCAGGGAATGTCTTTCCTCCAACATTATTAGCCTTTGTTTCAGATGGGAGTATCCCTTGACTTACAGTAATAGTCCAAAGACAAATTCAATTTTCCATATGAAGTGAGGCAAAGGTATTGTTTGACTCCACTCCTTGAATTAAAGGGTGGATCAGCACTGCAATGTATTAATCAACAGCTGTCTTTTCCATTCTTCACCCCAGAGAACAACTGAATTGTTTCCTACTCATTACTTTTTATCCAACTTGGGGATAGTTCAGCTCCCAGAGCCAGCAAATCATGAGCTTCATATACTGGATATAACAGTTTGGAACAGCTCATGCTATGTGGCAAAATTGCCTAAAAATTGTGCAGTGATGATTTCATGAGTTGCTATGCAAAGCCTGTTGCACAGCACCTGGCTTTGTCGCTTTTGCTACTCTGCCTTGTAAAATACAAGTGTAACTTGTCTTAAGGTTTTTTTATTAGGTGTAATTACAGGAGAACTATTTTATTAGTCTGACAAACTTTGAATAATCCATTTACCTCCAGTTTTATTGTACCGCTTGTATCTGCATTTTTCCCAAGGACGCCATCCTTTGCTCAGCAAGTAACAGGATTTCTGAACTCTTTCCCACTCTATTCAAGATCAATCCAAAGTGTTTATGGCTCATCAGAAAAGCACTATTAAGGAATATAAGTGTTTGTAGTCATGGCACATAAAGGGAGAGGTCTGTCTCATTTTGGCACACAGTTGGTTTTGGTTATCYGTGCAAACCTCTCACGTCAGAAGCTGTATTAGGCAGGCACCCAAAGAAAGAGCTGTGCTCATGAATCCCAGCCCACAAGGAGGTACCAGAACTGCTCTGCCTGATTTACAGAGCTTCAAAATTAATTGCTTGGGTTAGATTGTGCTTAGGGAAAAAAAGTCTTGTCCTGAGGTTAGACTTTTTGACTGGCTGAAACTTTTTCTTTTAGGTGCTTAAACAAGATGGGCAACTTTTTCATTTGGACTCAGACTGTTCTGAAGAGAATTGTTACCTCAGTGGTATCAATTTATTTCCACAAAAGATAAAGTTTTTCTTTCCCTGGTGAAAAGCTCACACCATATCTAAATTGGTTGGCTTGCGTTKGAGGATTTATGGAATATCTTTCATATGGAGTATGCTTTCCAGAAACATTAACTTGTGCAGACAAGAGGCATCCAGAGGCATCCATCTTGACTACACGTACCGCAAGAAATACTTTTGTCTTCATAGGACTCTATTAGCTCCCTGCTTACTCTGGTTTTGCTCAAATATATATCCTAGTTGTTCCTTGAGCCTTGAGTGTACATCTTCCCATCTTTTCACACTGCTGCAATAATGAGCAGGTCATGCTTTATAGATGATCAAGGAAAGGATGTTCAGATGTCAGCTTTTTTTTTTTTTTTTTTTTTTTTTTCCCCACACAATGTAGAAATGCTGGTGAGCATTCAGGGAGAATTCCAACTCTTCTTCCTGAAAAGACTTTCATGCTGTTGTTAGGACACATTTTTAGCAACTACCGTAAAAATGCACAACAATACTGGTTTATTCAAGCAGCATTAATTGTGGAGTCACAGCCTAAAATAACCAGTTTTGTTCAGCCCWCTGTAGAACTGGAATCCTGCCCTAAGGGGTGATGTTGTAATCCAAGTGGTGTAGAGTAGGCATGGCTATTCTTCACCTCATTACTTCTGCTCACTGTTCTGTTCTCTGCTTGTTTCCTCATTGCATGCATGAGGAAATTTAGTCTGAATTTAATCATGCTGCCTGCCTCAAGCTTTTAATTTTTTCCCATTCAATAGCTTGAATAACTTGATGCTTCTTGCATGACCCTACAAATTGTATTGATATCATATACTGTACTCCAATATGAACATGCAACGTACCAACAGTGTCCTCCAAATTACTGCAGTTTGCCTTCATGACGCTGTGAAATGGGCAGTTCTCTACAGAAGTCTTCTAAAGACAATGGAAAGCCTGTACAGTTAAATTCTTTGTTTGGGAAGTGGCTTTGTCCTGCAATTTTTTAAGTATAATCCCCACCTGTGGGAAATTTCAAAGGGGTAGGAGGTGCAAGAGCCTGATCTAATAATTTTTTAACATGCAGGGCTTTACAAGCAGACTCTTTAACAAAAAGTAGTTCTGTTTCTGAGAGGACACTTCCTTCCTTTTTAGTCTACATACAGTAGTGAATAACACTGCCTCAATCCTCTCCTCTCTTTTCACATCTGGTTTTCTCTCTTTTGCTTCTCAGACTTGTAATCAACCTAAAAATGACTGGGGCATATTGCAGTTCCCCACTGTCCTGGACACGGCATTGATCTGTCTGATGAGCTGAGAATCAAAAATTTCTGCTCCCTGTGTTCTGTTTGCACCACCGTTCTCATGCATGTACATCTAGATGAGGGGCAGGAGCAAGCAGGAATGTAGACACACGGTCTCATTTATTCTGAGTTGCTGTTGGGGCAGCAAGGCACTTTCCTGGTGAGCTGGGGCTTGCACAGGTCCAGGAAACACTGGCCTGTTACCCTGCTCAGCATTTAAACTGCTTTTCATGCCTTCATGTCCTTTCTCTCGTATCTGTAACCCCAATGTGTAACATTCTTCATCTCTTCACACTTCAGTAATTTTATATCCTGAATTTCTGTCGCTTCACTTTTGCAGAACCCAGGCCATAGATGAGTACATAGTCCAAGCCACACAGTGACATCTACCTTGTCACCAAGTATGGTTCCATTTGAAAGTACACTGTTGATACCACTCACTTTTTAATTAATGATTTTTCTACAAAACTCCTAAAAACCAAATGGCAAGAATATAAATATTTAATTACAATATAATTACAAGTTTGACGGTATTTATAATTCATAAATTCTGGGGGAGGTCAGAGAATCAGACAGGAATTTAGGAAACTTCTCCACAGAGCTGCTTCCCAGCAGGTCAGCCCCAAGCCTGTGCTGGTGCCTGGGATTATTCTTCCCCAGTTGCAGGACCCTGCATTTGCTTTTTGAATTTCACAAGGTTCTTCTTTGTCCATCTGTCCAGCCTATCTAGGTCTTTCTGAAGGTCTGCACAGCACTCTGGGATATCAACCACTGCTCCCAGCTTTGTGTTGTCCATAAAGTTGTTATCATTTAAATAACCTCATCCTAGTATTTCCTCATACCTGCCAGTTCCTAGGAAATGATGGGTTACATGCTGTGCACTTTAGTTTGCTACTACATATGTGGCAAACTCCAAAGAGGATCTGATACTAAAATGGGTGTTTTCTACTGTGACTAAAACAAAAGAAATAAACAAAAGGTTGCTTTTGTTTTACATGGCATAAATTAAATAATCTTTAACTCCATAAGAAAAGTCAAATAAAGTAGCATTAGCCTAAGTTTGGGRTTAACTGGGGTAGCCAGGAGAAGGGGTTACTGATCCCTGTGCTCATTATATAATGTACAAATAATAAAACGCAATATGCTGTGCTTGACATGAGAAAACCTTTAGAAAAGGTTCTTCAGGCCTTAAGCATATGGAACCACTGCATTTGCGTGTTTAACAAGATAATACACTTGACAGAGTGTGAAAGTTAAGGAGGACAGCACTGAAGTAGGTGCCATGGGTTGATTTGTGTGCTGTTCTTATGCTGAGGAAACAAAGCTGAAGAGCAAAATATTATGCAAGTGCTGAGCTTTGTATCCTGATATATAGAAAAATCAGATTTTTTTTACTGGCTGCTAATAGTGCTACAGTGCACATCTTTGGCATGGCCCTTTCTAATGAAATATTGCCGTACAGAATCTATATTATTAAACTGGTATTTGATATATATATTTAAAATGCAATATAAAAATAATTCACTAGGGCATGGGCCTAATATCACTTGCAGTCTTTAGTGGTTTTTGATTCAAATTCAGGCTTAGTGTGAGTGTAGCTGGAATAGTCTTACCTCTGAAGGCAAGATTATTCCTTAACTTCCACAGTCTGTCAAGTGTATTATCTTGTTAAACACGCAGCTGCAGTGGTTCCAGATGCTTAAGGCCTGAAGCACCTTTTCTAAAGGTTTTCACCCTCTGAAGAGGGTGTGTTCATCTGCTGCACTGGCTGTGAGGAGAAACGTCTCAGACATTGCCACCATCTGGTGTTGTGGTTCAAATCTGATAGATCTAGAAGTTGAAATGAAAACTGGAGGCTGTAATGTCACAAAGGTGAAGCAGCACAAATTGGTTTGGCTTCCAAAAGAAACATTCCCACCCAAAGCACCTCACAGCAGCAGCCTAAGTCTTCTTGGCGTTCTGGTCTTATTTTTCATTGGGGAGTCCCAGTGTCAACGTGGTAGGAATGCAAAGCTGCAAASGACACTGTGCACTCTTTCTTCTTACTGCTGGTCTGTGGTAAATGAAAACTGGCAGTCATGTGCACTGTCACCACACAAAAGATTGTGTTTGGTAGTCATTCTAAGAATGCAAATATCTGAGCATAGATCTTTTGTCTTTTCCACCCCTCACTTTACTCAGGCATCCCACATCTCTCTGAAGGCTTTTTGACAGAAGTGTCTTGATGGCTTCCCAAGGGAATATACAGGTATCTGAAATACACTTTTGCTGTGTTCAGTGGAATTACTCTCTTCTTACCTACCCCATTCTCCAGCATTTGATAACAGCAGTAGACATATAGGCACGGTTCCCCACATGGAGTTGAGAAGTGAGCTCTTGAAGAGTCCTTAATGAGTGCTAGATTCAGACTGGAAAATTAATAAAATATATTAAAATACAAACTGAACTTTAAGAAGTGTACTTACGAGTCTGCTGCACCATAAACATTCTTTTAATTGTTTTTGTGCCTCATGTGGCAGAAAGAGCATCTTAGTTTCAAAATATTGTATAAAGGCTCTTCAATTTAGTTTTTACAGTAAATAATTTCCAACTGAATCACTTTTCATCAATATTATTTAGACACAAGTGAAAATTAAAGTTTTTTAAGACCTGCTACCAACAGCAGATTTTTCTTTGCTTTTACTCTTTCCCTTCCTTTCTTTTTTTTTTTGTTGATGAATTTCCCCTGGCCCCATTAAGCTGGTTAGTCAGGTTCTCCGGCATTTTTTAGATATGATTTATCATGGAACATTAAATATTTGCATAGGAGACTGTTTACAGTATAGTCACCAAAATGAGCTGTGCAGCAGTATTCTGCTGGAGGGAACAGCCACCACCTCTTTTGTGTTCAGTGCTGTTTGAGATCAGCTGGTGCAGCAGGATAAATGTGAGACAAACTTGAGTGTCCATGGTGCGTGTCTGTCCTGCAGTGTGGGTGGAGGAAGATCACAGAATCATAGAATGGTTTGGGTTGGAAGGACTCTAAAGCTTATCTAGTCCACCCCCCCTGACATGAGCCCCTCCATGTTCATCTAAATCAGGTTGCTCAGAGCCCCATCCATTCTGACTTTTAATGTTTCCAGGCATGGGACATCCACCCCCTCTCCGGGCAACCTCTCCCAGTGTTCACCAACCTCAATGTTGAAAACTTGTTCCTTATAGCTGGACTGAGTCTACCCTCTATTAGCCTAAAACTATCACTTTTTGTTCTATCTCTAAAGGCCCTACKAAGAAACCTGTTCCCATCTTTCTTATAGGCCACCAATAAGTACTAAAATGACACAATAAGGTTTCCCCAGARCCTTCTCTTCAGGCTGAAAGATCTTAGTTCCTTTTCCACAGCTGCAACAGAGACCCATGACCTGTTCCACAGTTATTACTATTTTGGGAAATTACGTCAAATGAGGAATTTTTGCTGTCTAGGGAACAGTGAGAGCAAGAAGTGCTTGTGTTGAGATGCCCTGCACCTCCTATAGTATGGTGATGCTAATGGACTTGTGTCAGGAGAAGGTGATGAGATTAGTGGCTTTTCAGTGGGTGAAATATTGTGGATTCTTTCCTTCTTTTGTGGGAGTGATAGTAACTAAAAATGTCATCTGGATTGCAGATCAGGTTGGAAAGTATGAGAAGTGATTATAAGATATTGGTGGTGTAGCAACCCTGCTAAAGATGAACTGATATCAGTAATCCCAAGGTGTGCTGACACTGTGGAGGAGTTAAGAGCCATGGTCTGCCTGTGGAGAAGCTGGGTCTGTTACTGACATTCGAGAAAGCCTGAGAGAAGCACCAGACCTGAGCCTAGATTAGTGGTAGCAGATCTGGTAGCACAGACCAGGGTCAGATCTGGTAGCACAAACCAGGGTCTTGACTGAAGGCTCTCATAAAAGAAGACGTGTTGAAGAAATGAAAAGAGTAAGGAAATGTAAGAGAAGGCAAAACATCTGTTGAGTTCTGGGTACAGACAAAGGGAATAAATAAAAGTGAAAGAGGAGGAGCTCTTGACAGTATTCACAAGGGAAGGCTGGCTGGTGTAGCTATTTAGAAGCAATTCTTTACTGTGAGGAAGGTGAGGCACTGGAACAGGTTTCCCAGAGAAGCTGTGGATGCCCCATCCCTGGGAGTGCTCAAGGCCAGGCTGGATGGAGCTCTGAGCACMCTGGTCTAGTGCAAGGTGTCCCTGACCATAGCTGAGGGGTTGGGACTAGATGATCTTCAAGGATCCTCCCAGTCCAGGACATTCCACAATGTTATGATTCTGTGATTCCATTCACCTATTTATCTGGTCAGGAATTCATTAAGCAGTGGCATAAAGATTCTTCAAATTGAGTTTATAAGGAAAATAAACTACAGAAAGGACTAAGGTAATATAGCTATGGGTGAATTGTAATAATTAATCTCTGACAATTTCATGCATATTTTTAATATATGTAAATGTGTTCATTGGTAATTTAGCCAGCAGGGAAAAAAATGCTATCTCTATACCGTTAGTTATTTGCAAAAAAAAAAAAYCCTCTTCTGTGAGTTTGGCACTGCGGTTAGAGATAATAAAAAGGTTGAGATGATAATGCAGAGGGCTCTAGCAGTGCCAGAGAGTTTTATTAGTTTATGTGCGATATTAGTAAGATTATTGGTGTTCTTTTTCTGTGTGTTTTTTCTGTAAGTGGTCTAATGGAGTTTTTATATGCATTAATGAACAAGGATGAGGTCAAGCAAGGCACACTTTACCCTTGTGAGCAGTCMCTTTGACTAGAGTGGGACTAGCATTATTTTTGTAAATGCTATTCATAGTAGCAAAAGCAAAATTAGTCCCTAATGGAGGGAATATCTCTATTAAATCTTTCATCATCTCAGTATATGCTGATTTATTCTAGGAAAAATAATTAAAATCATTTAATTATTCTGCTGTCTATAAAATACAAGAAGGAATTCTGCACTAAAGCACAATTTAATCTATAAACTTAAGACACAGTCCAGCAATAGCTCCTAGAATATTTGGTAAGACTTAAACATGGAATAAATTTAAAAAAATATATGACCTGAAGAACAGAACAGTCAATGTTGGATTATATTTTTTGACTTGTTCCTTGCTGATAACCAAGTGAGSAGAGAAAAAGCTTCAAGGGCAATGCAGTCCATCCAAGTAGAGCTCCAGATGTTTCTGCAGGTTTATTGGAGTTTGCAAGAAAATCAAACGTATTTTATCACAGAATGACAGAATAAGCTGATTTAGAAGGGATCCACAAGCTCTTAACCCTGCGCAGGACAACCCCTAGAATGACACCATGTGTCTGAGAGAATTGTTGAAATGGWCTCTGCCGGGCTTGGTGCTGTGACACTGCCCTGGGGAGCCTGTGCCTGTGCCCAACCACCCCCTGGATGAAGAACTTTTTTCTAACATCCAACCTAAACCTCTCCTGACACAACTACAGGCCTTGGGTCCTTTCACTGGTCGCAAGAGTCCTTCTTAACTGCTAAAACTACAAAGTATTTCCTGATTAGGAAACAAAAGCAAAGTTTTTTTCTAAACTCTGGGTCCAACACYAGGAATGCTTGCATGCAGGAGTCTTTGCATCTACACACAAGTTAAAAATTGCCTCTAGATTTTGACTTTAAACTCAATATTTTCACCATCAAAGTAATTAAAAGTATCTTTTGGGGACCCTCCTGTAAAAATACTGTATAACAGCTGAGTGTAGGAAATACTTTAAAGCAAACATGCTGAAAATCTCATTACAGAAATTCAAATATGTCTCCTTTGAGACATGTAAATTTAATAGCAGTGGGTTTAATTTTATAAATATATCTCAGGATTTCTAATTAGATAGCACATCGATCCATAGTCATTGAAGTCTGACCAAACAGCCATCTGCAATTACAATTGGGTTAATCATTTCAGCACTCAGTGAAAAGGCTCCTTAGCTGGTGCCTGGAGGCTTGGCATTGGTGAGGAATACCAAGGGATCAGCTGCTGAAAAAACTGTTTGGATCTCAGGGTAACTGCTGTGGTTGGGCTGCCCTCCTGTAAAACACGTGGRAAGCTCGTTCCCTCCTGTAATGGGGCAGTGTTTTGACAGCAGGCTTGAGGTTGATCTTGGCAAATCTGTCTCATGACAAAAGCAGAAGTGCCTTGTCTTCTTTCTCTTTCCTGCCTTTGTGTTTCCAGCTGATTTGTGTTAGTTGGTCTGGGATAAAMAGCAAACAAACAAAAATAAACCACATTGTTTTAAGCAGTGAAGAAAACACCTCCTGGTTCAAGAAGGTCCCTCAGGGACCTTCAATACTGGAGGAGGTATAAAAACAGCTGATCTGACTTCTGACCAGRGACCTAACTCTGCAGTCCCCTCCAAAGTGCAATGTCACAATCCTATAGCAAATCAGCTTKCAGAGTACATGGATGTTTATCAGGCCAGGCTCTGGGCATGCGTGGGACCCAGGCAGGGGAGAAAGAGTGTTCACACAAAAGTAATGAACAGCTTGTGCTGCTTCTTGGTTTCATCATTTCTATTTCCTCAAATATCAGCAGAGCTGTGGTTTAACAGAGCTGATGTAGATCTCTTCTCACTAACTCCTCTGAAATTTCTCAGGGAAAAAAACCACAAAATCGACGATATTTTATGATGTTTGGGCTCTAGTTTGGACTCAAGCTTCTGATAGATGTTACATTGTCACAGTTCCACATGCTTGTCTCAGGCCATGGCAGAATACTGGTTTTTACAGATTACCTGCAGCTTGCTTCTATAGCTCTCACAGTGTCATACACTTCTGAGGTAGCAAGCTGATGCTCCTTTCTATGTTCCAGTCCACGTAGGTAAGCATTAAAAGCCAAACATGAGAAGACAAACATGAGAATGATCCTTTKGAGATAAGTGGAACTAGCAGCATCCATGAATTTTTTTAAGTGTGTAAATGTTGCAATCTTAGACCCCAGTGACTGGGGGTAGCTGTTCAGTAGGTGTTTTTCAGTTTGGGTTGGTTTTTTTTCAGTTATTGATGATGAAAGCATGAACAATAATACTCCATTAATCAGTTGTGGTTTGGTGTATCCTTGTCTGTATTTTTGTTTCTTTCCTCTGAATGGAGGAGRGTTTAATTAAATGCATTGGGGATAGATGTTTATCCTGTGCTCTGAGATCAAATGTCCATCAGAAAAGCTTCTGCATCTCTCACTGTGTACAGTTTACTGAACAAACCCATTAACCATTTTTCTCATCAGGATTTTCCTTAGGAACACCTTGCATGCAAAAAAATAAACATCAGAGAAATCCTGTTTGCTTTCACAATGAGTCTTTCAATTCTTCCCACATCCATCACTGTTTTCTTCACCATTTTCTTGTGTCACCTTTAGGGCCAGTCATTATCTTGGCGTTCAAAACGCCAAATTTGAGTCCATATAAACAGATCTGTTTCATGTAGAAGAGAAATGTCACTCACAAGTGGCATAGTGTGCTCTGCAGGTCCGGACTGCACAGCCAAAGTGCCAGCCTGCAGCTAGTGAGGATAGAGGTGTCATTCACCAATTCTGCGTTGCTCCAGTTTGCAAATACTAAACTAAATCAAAATCTGCAGCTAAAATCCTCTGGTTTGTATTCAGATGAGACTGTATGGCCGCGCTGGTACCTTTTTGTCTGCCACAGTCTAGGAAGTGGATTCTCAYATTTCAAAAGGTCCTTTTTCTTACCTTTGGCACAAAAAAAAATGGAATCTGCAGTCTCTGTGGTCTCCTCTTCAAAAACAACAAATCTCAGCATACTGATATCAAGAGATAATGACTAACCTCCTAAAAGCCCATCACATTTGCATTTTCCCTACTGTTATAACAAGATGTGTAAGCATTCTTATCTCAGCTTAAATGAAAAACAACTCTCTAGAGTCTGCTTGTTGGGTTTTGGTTGTATTTCATTAGAAAACTGATTTTTTACATCTTCCAGACTTTTGAAGAGTCTGGAATCCCTTTTGAAGAAAGGGATTAGAATCTCAGTGGAAATGAATTTGTGAAGAGGGCTATCACTGGGTCTCTCAGCACTGGCTGTACTCTCATGTAGATCTATAATGTTGTAGAAAATGAGAAAAGCCTGTGGTTGTTCCTGTGTTACTGCCATYTGGTATGTTCATAACATCATATAACAGTTTAGCAGGATTCTTTACAGACACCAAAGTAAAATGTCTTTCCATGCTTACCAAAACAAAGCCTGCATTCCTCCTCTGTGGGCTTTTTTTAAGATTTCATGGGATTACACTGTGGTGTAGGTGAGTGGAAAACAAGGGTTTGGCTTTTTCCTCATTATTCTTGCCTCCTGTTTTTTTTATAGCTGAACGGTATTAACTTTAGTGGAGGAGTGAACTTTTCAACACCAGGCAAAGGGAGAGTATTCTTATTTTCCATCAGCCTGCCCACACTACCGTTATTAGAAAGCTGCATGTACACATGCATCCTTCTTGTTAATGCCGCTTTTCCCAGAAAATAATTTAGAAACCTCTGTGTCCTCAAAGCCACCATTGCCTGGCACGAACCTGTCAGACTTGCCCAGCTGACAGTGTAGTTGCTGGACATTATGAGTTGAATTTCCAGCAGAAACCAGATTTTTTTTATTTATAGTGATTGTAATAAGCTAAAACAACCACACTGGTTGGTTGCGGGTTTTTGCATCATGGTACTGAATTTACACTAATTACATTATTCTGGGTTTTAAAAACTTAATAAATTGGATCTATGAGAAAAAGTGTTTACAGTTACTATGATTACTTTTCTTGCAGTGCATTTTGAGATTACTCTGCAGCAGTTCAGAGTGCTTCTACATATGGACCAGTAATCAAATTGCTTGATTAGATGAAATTCTACACTTTCAGCAAAGTTTCCTCATGCCAATTGCAGTAATAATCGTTACATCATTTCTGCTCAAGGGAATTGCTCAAGTGCTTCAGATGTAATTTCATTTCTAAACTGACTGTATAATTAAATAATACMGTATAGCCAGCAGTAATCTTTCTCCATATTTAAATGTAAATTTTACCAGTTACCAGCAGGAGTCATAGCATCCCTAATTGGTTGCAGCTAATAATATATTATGAGTAAAAAAATGTTAACATTAAGGTTATGAAGTCAAGCACTTAGAAGTTGGGCAGTTTCAGCACTAGCRTTGCACAGGCAACTTCCATTTTCCTGCCATTTGTTTAAATGTAAGAAGTTAAAGTTTTTATGTACACAATCATAATTTTTTTCCTAAGTCCACTGCCTCATCCAGTAACCTGGTAGTAATTGCAGATTTCTTTTTATCTTCCGCATTAAGAGCATGGCTCCATATCTTGTTTTACTCAAATTACCCAAACATTGTACAGAACGTTTTCTTTTCTTTCATCCTCTGTGTGTCTGTGGTGTTTTTACCACATTTGAGCACTGTGTCTAACAGGCATGTGAGTGTCAGGTTGGCTGACTCCTGTTTTTAGGAAGACATAGAGTTTCTGGAATCCAGGCCCTTTTGATAGGAATGCAGACTGCTGTAGTKGTTACTAAGATGTGAGGAAGGTAGAATACTTCTGAATGGGTTGTGCAAACACAAGATATTGAACAGGGAGATCCAGATTGCACTGGCAAACATCCCTAGAATGCATATTCTGTAGGGCCACAAGAAAATAATTCATTTTCAACCACTTTTGTAGTCAGGTCTCAATCCCATTCTGGGTTTATAGATTATAAACTCCCTGTTTTTCTTACAAAGTTGTCTAAAAAATGCTCACCGATGACAAAAGCTTTGGGACACATTTTTCAGAAATAAGAGCATTTCCCAATCCTGCTATTACAAAYACCACGCCATACTTAATCATAGAAGCTTTGTAGAATGGTTTGGGTTGGAAGGAGCCTTAAAATCCTCTTGTTCCAACCCCTCTGCCATGGGCTTATATCATSCACTAGACCAGCTTGCTCAGAGCTCCATGTGTTCTATTAAATAATGACATTTCAGAGGGCACCACAGAGGCTATACCCAGTCTGGACCCTGGTAACCCCAGGGAAATACCCACAGTGACTGACAGCAGGGCAGTGASTGGCAGCAGTTCCTGTTAGCCAGCAGTTGCTAAGTCATCATTTCAGTTTGTTCTCCTGGAACTGAATGTTATGGTTACTCCCAAATCCTGTTTTAGGGGCCTATATCCCTTCTTTCATTCCATAGACACACATTAATTTCAGCAAGTGTATAGYTCAATGCGCACTTACTTTGATTTTTCATTTGTTGTTGAATAACTTCTTTCTAATCTACTAGATGATTCCTATTTATTCTGAATGTGTATATAGATGCATCTTATTGGCAAGCGGAGTTAATAAACCATTGAGAAAAACATGTTTATTTTGACTTAAACATGCTATACACTTTTTTAAAAGTACATTTATGAAACCTTTTGCATTAAAAATAATTTATTAAGTAAGGGAAACATTAACTATAGTAATGAAATTGATCTATTGATTAATGAAATTGGTTGATTCATTCTGGTCACTAAGGGCCATATGCTGTGCTTGATATAATTTGGCATAAACCCCCTCAATCTGCTTGGACACTTTTGAACACATCAGCAAGAATTTATGTGTAACTTTATATGCCTAATATGTTTTGCAAATCTGTCCTAATGCCCTTTGGGTTCTTAAAATTAATGTATCTCATCCTTTGCCACCTGGATTTTATTTACTGSAACAGGAAAAAATTGCAGCCTGTTCTTCTTGATCCTTTTCGCTGACTAGAACAGATTATTCCAAGTAAAGAAATTTTTCTCCCGGAACTTTCTAACAAAGCTAAAAATCAAAGCTGTCTGTAAGCTAGTGCTGTATTCAGTGGTCCAGCTGATCCCTGATGTCTTATGTTYTTAATGTGACTGAGGTCATTATTTTTCTTAACTCTAGAAACTAACAACTTGCATTTTTGACAGCAGGAATGACAGTGTTTTCAATATTGTTAAAAATGAAAGAAATAAAGTATGTATGCATGTATTTATGCCTCAGCCTGTAAGAGTGTTGCAGAATCAATCATAAACCAAGCTTATTTGGCAGTCAGCATTACAGTAGTTTTCTATCTGATTCCATTTGTCATTAAACCAAAGCAGACCTTAATTGAAAAATTTAAGAAGGCTTGYTTGTTTCATCATTTCAATATATTTATGTTACATACTAGAATATAAGAAGACATACGTGTAGAAGAGATGATTCAAGCCCATATTCCATCCTGAGGTTAATGCCTGTAAAGATTAGAAGTTGGAAGCCTGCTGACTTAATCAGTTTATTCCTTTATTTTACRCTTTGACAAAGCAAACCATGTGTTTACCCTGCATGCAGTCAGTCTATAACCAAAAAACATACCAAGTATTGTTTAAAATACAGCAGCTAGATGTGTTAATACATTCTAAAACCAAAGGTTGTTTATCTATAAATTGCTTGTTGACAGATGAGAGCCAAAATAATTCTTTCTGAGAGCCGGTTCAGCTGAAGTTGGGTAAACTGTTTAGCTTGAGAAAAACCATTTAAAATATTCTAATTGGTAACTGAATTTCTGCAGTGATTTACAGTCAGTTGGAGTCGGACATGGGTACTGGATGAAGCCAGCTTCGTTCTGGCATGCACTGCAGCAGTGAAAAGCAGGAGCCAACACTGGCTTTTCAGCAGATAACCTGAAATCACAAAATTGTCACTAAAACATCATTAGCCCAGTGTTTTGTTTTCGAAACTGAGGTTGGGGCTAATCCAGGTCTGACTGAAATGTTTTAGGATTTTTGCCACAGGTTTTGGGCAATTGGCCAACTTCGCGTTCTGAACACAAAAGAACTCTTTGGCAATTACTGAGGCCCCTAAACATTCCAATTTAGTGTCTTTTAAATATTTAGGCACTGCTATCAGAAGAATCATTTCACAAAGTCAAATTTCTTGKTTTTGTAACTGCCTGTTATTTACTTTATTATTTTTGGTGAGCTACCCTGACTCAGACTTGTAATACGAACCATTATATTCYCAACTGAATGCTTTCCTGTTTAGGGTTAGCCATGAAAGGGCATTTATTTTTGAAAGTCATTCCACATGTTCCCATCCTTTGTTTGCACAGCTGTAAAAGGAGATAACTTAATGGAAAGAACAGTCTTTCAAACAAGAAAGAATCATCTTCCAAGACAGCCATTTCACTTCCTTTGTGCTCCAGCAACATCTATAACATCATTATTAAGTCTCCTTGGGCTTCTAAAATGAAAATCAATGTTTTTCTTATTATGTGGTATGGATTGCATTTTTGGGCTGATGATGCCTGCAGACCTGCACTGTGTGAGTGCATAAAGTATGTAATTTATTGACAGCTGGAAAGCCATTTTGGCATTATTACATTTTAACATTACTAATTGTCACCACTTTTCTCACGTGCTGTAAGACTGCAGGTGACCATGAGATGAGAACAGGACTTTCATATGGAAGGCAGCTGTGTAGGTCTCTCACTAACTGTAAATAATAAATGATAAAGCATRGTTTGATATAAAAATAATTCTATTTCACTTCAAATACATAATTTTTGTGCAAGTGAAGAATATGGAGTTTAGTAGCACGTACTCTTCAAATGAGGTCTGCAGGTATGAAATAAAACTAATTTAAACACATTCTAATCACAAACCTAACAGAATGAATGCTACTAATTGCAAACCAATAGTATTTTGGTGGAATGAGGTGAAACCACTGATCATTTGTATTTATAATTCTGCTCTCATATATGCATGGAGAAAAAAGTGTATCCCAGAGACAACTAGGCAGGAAAAATCAGCATCTGGACAAAGCCCAGAGTGTTTGGATCTTTTTGTTTATCCCAGCAGATGAGAACAATCTGATTCCACCCAGTTCTTTGAGCCTCACAGTGGCAAACCTGATATAATATTTTCATTTGATTTTCATTAACGCACACAGACTTTACTAATTGCTATTTTTTCTCTTTTTACGGTCTGTCAAACGTATCAGGAAATGTGTCGATTCGGGTTAAAATTGCATGTCAATATTTCCTGGTATTTTCCAGTCAGTGAGGCATTTTGTTATTATACTAATTTTCCTTGCAATCTATTTGGGGCCCAAATGACCTGAGCATGTAGATCAGGTGTTGTGTAYGTAATGTGGGTACATTTCTGTGTAGCAGCTTCCATGTCTATCAGTAGACCACAATCTATGGTAATGGRTAGAGATTGCTGGCAGCAGTGTTCATTAAAGCCTTTAAATTGGAATTCTTCAATTAGAAGTCACAGTTATTCAATGAGAAGTCACTGATCTTGCAAAACCATTCACAGTCCATATCAATTAACTAATTTAAAAAATGGACATTTTGTATTGGCTATTGAGGAATTTTTTGTCTCTAGTCAATGCAATCAGAAATTATGGCTCACCTGTGAGAAAGCAAAGCTGTAGAGAAAACTCATAAAACAAATCACTGGTAGAATGAACAGCAGGATTCATCTCCCATGGCCTGGCCAAAAGCATGGGATATACATAGGTAATAAGGAAGTAGTGTGGGATTAGCCAGACTTGTCTGTCCTTCTCTATAGACATATTTGAGGTAAGGTGTGAGGTGTTGACAGCTCAGCTCAGTGCTCTGTGTTGAAGARCAATCTCCAGGCAGCTGGAGATACYACTGATATATTGGCAGCTCAGAAACCACCAATATGTTCTGGCAAAGCAGTTTGYACATTTTCAGTATTTAAAATTTTTCAACAGCATCTTTTGAGAGGACTAGATCAAAGACCAACTGGTATCATTGAGCAGACAGTCAAAAGAATGCCTACAATAGAAAGAAATGAGGTTAAATGTTCTGACAAAAGCGTATGTTGCCTGGATTTCTTGAAGACAGAATTTGATGTATCAGGCAATTAAAATCAGCATATGCTGGCACAAAGCCAGTAGATTTCTTTGTTCCCTTGCACCTCCTTTGCTTTACTTGGCTAGGCTATAGAAAAGAAACATCTAGCCTTGTTTTACTGGGACTCAAATACTAACAGGAGTGATAATGTTTCTGAAGAAGATATAGGTAAGCAGAACTATTCTTTTAATATAAAATCTCAGCRCAGTGGCCTTTGGAGGTAACTGTAAGAACAATATGACCAGACTTACACTCAGAGGAAACATAATCTGAGGAAGGACCTCAAAAGCCCATCTAGGCCTTCCTTGTGAAGTTCATGCCAGATTCAACATGGCCTAAACTATTCCAGGATACTAAATTCATCTGTACTAAATAATGTCTGATGTTGAAAACCTCACATGACCTCACCTGCCTTTCCAGGCACTCTCCTCTGCTGTTCTCGCTGTTAGAAAGTTTATCTTTGTGTCTAGAATCAAACTTTAGTGCTGCACTTTTTTTTTTTTTTTTCCTACATACTTAAAACTGGCTTTACCATAATGCTGGAGGAGAGGTAGGAGTACAAATGTGTTAAGATGCTAAATATTGATAAAATTATAAAGTTTCCATGACACTCACCATATCAGGAGGAAGGTAGAGCGGCCAGAGACACTGATGCAAGAAAATTGTGCTCACAAATTTCTGACCATCCCCAGGTCCACAAGGATTTGATGGAACCAGAGTTCTTCCTCCTGTGAATGCCACATTTCCACCTTCAGTTGTGTTTGAAGTGGTTTCACAGAACTGATGACGGGATATGTTTGTTTAGCAAGAAGGCCACTTCAGCTCCTGATTCTGCTGTTCAGTGGCTGAGAGTCTTCAAGTCTGTGTCCACAGCTGCGTGTTCTGTGTAATGGCACACACAGATTTTCAGTGCAGATATTTACATTTCAAAGTAAGATGCCGAAATTTCTCATTCCCTCTTCCTGTTACATGTGGGCAGAAACATTCCCTCTCTGTGGGTTTTCAGAAATACTTTGTATCTGGATATCTTTGTTTCCAGATAGAATAAAGAATGAAGGAGATGTCCATTACACTGATTTTGAGAATATRTATTTGCCCTTCTCACCCTCCTCTAAGCTGAATCCATTAAAACGCAATGATGCACGTTTGGCAATTTTTCAGTAGCTGTTGAGAGGTTTTAGTGTTTTCTGAGTCCTCATGTTATTGTCTTACCATGTGAAGTTTGCATGCTGTGCTAGTCCACATTTTCCTGCTCTTCTKTTTAAATGCTGGGAAATGTTTCTGACGATCTTAATGTTTTTGAGAGCTCACAGAGCTTGATTATTCGACTGGGCAGACCTTTGGGTTATGGCTCAAATATTTCAGACCAGATTAATGGACTTGATTTGTCTTCTCCCTGGAGCATRTATTATCACCACAGCAGAGATCTGGAAACTGACAACACCACCTGGAACTGTTCCTACCAAACTYTAGGAAAGACTATTTACACAAGAATTTTCTGCTTAGAGGCCGTGAAAGAATTCTGTTAATTTGTAATCTTGTTATGCTCTTTTTCTAAGTATTTTGACATATCTTCAGCTGGTAAAAATGAACATCCTCAGGGGAAAAAAAAATGCTTCTTAGAATATCTTGAAAATTTGGCCATTTAGCAACGAAGTTTTTAAGCCAAAAAAACCCCAAACCAAACAAAACGAAGCTAAACTAAACCAAAACAAAACCAGGCATAACAGTTAGGCTCATCCTGGCTTTGCATCTAATGGGTGTCTTGCTATTCTAAAAGCAGTGTAGATTAGATTATTTTACAGTTAGGAGCTCTTTTTTAGCATTATAATATTTTTTGGTAGGTTGAGGTTGTCCTAAGTGCCAACAACTGGCACTTAGGTACCTTTGTTATCCATGACCTTTCCTCAGTGCAGGACAGACTTAACTAAGACACATCTCAGCTTTGAGGATCTAAAAATAACAGATGGGACCCATCTGCCTCCCAAGAATAGGCAGGAAACAGCCTTCTCCCTTTAGCTACTTGATGTTATCTTCAGCCTCAGGATGTTATCTGACTTCTTCTTAAGACACAAAAATTCTTGTGAAGAAACAGAACCAAATACCTTGCAGCAGTTGTAGAGYTTCTGTAACTTATTTCCAGTAGCTTTGTTAGGATGAATTTCTGTGTTATCCAGTGCTTGATTTGGCACCCAGTTTTCCCAGTGTGCTTGATTATGGCTTCATGCAGTAGCAAATCTGACAAGGTAATTTTTGGTTTATGTTGTGCTCTCRGGAAACTGATTTAGTTTCCAGGTTGTTCATTTTTAACAGATATTGATGAATGGGTGAGGAGCAGCTGAAGCATCAATATACATTGAAGTTGTMGGTGTGTTTTTAGGTTATGTGTTAATGAGTGAATGTTACAATATCACTGCCTGTATCACACTCATTCCAAGCCTTGTGAAGAATTCTCTGGCACTGTTATTTGTCACTGCCTGAGAAGTACAATCAGCCTGAGCTAGGGTTATCTGTGCAGCTGAAACCAGTTCTGGTACCCTTATTCATGGAAAAATAAACTTCTGCTACATTGTGCATGGAATTTCTGCAACMCTAAATAGTGAAATATTAGCAAAGGGAAGTTTTGCATCACTGTAGGATGCCCTTCTAGCATTACCTTGTCATCCTGGTGTTTCACTCTCTTGTCACCTGCTGATTGTAACTGAACTGTGAGAMACAATCCATTTCTGAAACACTAAATAAGTGTAATAAATGTGTTTCTCCAGAAATAATTATTAAAAAAAAAATTAATTAAAAACAATAAACCTATTTAAAAAACCATACCACAAAAAATGCTAAAATATTTTAATTTTTTATCTTTCATTTTAGTCTTGGAACTGAACCAGGTGATTATTCCCACTTACGGATCTGTGCCAGACCAGCAAAACCTCCATACTCCTGAATGGGTGGGTACCTGTTTGCTTTGACTGTGGCTACCTGTWGAATTTTCTCTTGTAGATATGCAACAGCCCAGTAGCTGTTGCTGTAATCCCAATTTCCCTAAAGGTACCTGAAGTCATTGACTCAGGTCTGAAAGTACAGGTTGTCATAGGCACTGGACTCAATTATAAGTGACCAATATAAACTCACTATAAACTCATTATAAACTGACACAGACATATAGACCTCTTCTCTCTATGTGATTTTGTTCACAAAATTGCTCACAGATTTCTCTGTGTGTGTACAAGAATAAATAGTTCTGAACACACCCTACATATAAACAAACATACCCTGTAAATTCATACACACCCAGATATTGGTACAATGACATGTGAGTTCAGCATTCATTTTTTCAGAAAGCTTAGAGACACCAAGAAATTCCTCACTTCAGAGACTGAACAGACAAGAAGGAMAAATACCTAGAGATGTGCATTCCCTCTGTCCAAAGTTCAAGGTTCTCCGCTCGCCTAACATTTTCTGCAGCTAACGAGCTTCTGGCTCTAGCTCAAGAGCCCCTGCCTCAGATCTCATAGCAAACCAGTACCTWAAGTAACAACAAATTAGTTTCCTTCTGGGAGGTAGGCGCCCTTGCCTCCCCTGCCCTTGTGTTTTGTAGCAGGGTGCTCATTTGAAGCTGTTTAAACATTTCTGAAACGTGAAGTGCCACTAAGAGCTTCCACTTCCCAACTGATTGCCCAGACGTGGAGTTATAAAAATCCTTCTTAGACTCTCCTTGTGGGTCATTGAATTTTTTTAAGTATTTCTATGAAGTGAAGTAACATCGAAAAAGCTGGAATGTCATATACCTTGTGGTTAGAGCAGTCTCCTCTGAGTGGTCTTGGTAGAATTTATTTKTAGTGAAAACTGGTGGTCAAAATAATTTATTTTTTTTTGGTTCCACATGTTTACCAGTAATTGTAGTTTCTTCTCAGTTTTCGCAGCATCTTCTCTGCCTCTTCTGTGTCAAGTCCTCCTTGCTGGTCACCATATCATTTCAGGGGATTGGAGGTGCCAGAAAGATAAAACTGAGATCTACTGAACCTGCCTGCTAAATGAGCTGGGCCTAATTATAGCTAGAAACAGTAACTGAAGAGGAAGTCTAACCTGGAATGGGTGAATAAAAGGGAACTACTGTGCCTTTTTTCTAAACTTGGATTAYGTTTTGCAGCCAGAAGTGTTCTGGAAATTTGATGTGATTTTGCAAGTTGTTCTGAGAAAGCCAAAACTTAGTAAATTACTGGCAAATAGAACAGTTGTATTCTTCTTATGGTGCTTTCTCTAATTACAGCATCATACACCACAATATCCCTGCCACATTAGGCACATGAATAGAACAATGATCTCTAAAAAGCCCAGATTCTGTGAGGATATTGTTTATGGTAATTTAACAAGGTTTAAATGTGGCCRGAAATTGCAGTGAAGGAATGAAAGGCTCTTCCCACAAGAGAAACTGAGTTTGGTCCTAGATAATATGACAATCCCTGCTGTAGGGTTTTTGTGCAAGACTTGTACAGTCACAGCCAGCTTTTTTTTTTCCAGAGTGCCAAAGAAGAACATCCATGGCCCTGCTTGCATTAGTTCAAGAGAGTGACATGGACCTGGAATTTAGTGTATTGCTCTTTGAAGAGAGAAAAGTGCTGAGCTCTCTGGAACGATGTCACTGTCCTGGTGTATCCAGCTATAGCTCCAAATTTAGGAGACAGCAAAGAGGTTTTGGCATTGATGTTTAGATGCTTTATGTGATCACCATTAAAATGAGAGTTATACTGTTACTTTCTCTCCTGGGGGATTCTCTAAAATTAAATTTCACAACATTTGCAGAACACTGAGGTTCTATGAGGAGAATACCAAAGACTGGTAGGGTCAGAAGGAAATCCCTATTTTAGGCATTTTAGCTATTTAAATGAGGTGTTACGAGAAAAAAATATTTGAACAAACRAAAAAAGACATTAAATAAAGAGGATAATAAGGAGTATTCCATAATTACTACAAGGAGCATAGAAATACGTCATGTGATGCTATAATTTATTCATGTATCATAAAAATATGTACAAAGAAGACAAAACTGCACAGATAGCATAAATCCTTAATTTTTTTGGCTCATGATTAATTTTGCAGCTTATCTGCTTTATAGGCAGATAATTTGAATTTGCATGTAACAATAAGATTTTTTTTTGAGAGTGAATTCCTACATAGAGGAGGTTAACTTCTTCAAACTCTCTCTTACTGCTGCCCCTCACATGCAATTTCTTCAGCAAGTAGGCTTCTGAGGAGTTCAAAAGAGTGAATTTCCCAGTTCTTGCATCCTGAGAAAGATGGGACTTACTGAAAAGTGTTTTTTCAGTGAGCACTTTCTACTTTCCTTTAAAGTAAGGCCATTTGGTGTGTGTCTAATCAGGAGTGACTGGAATTTCTCCTGGAGCCAGCAGCGACCTGACGCTCAGACAGGAAGTCAAGTGGGTGTCTGGTCCAAACTTAGCTCAGGGGGCAAGGCATCCCAATGCCTGGCCAGTTACCAGCTGCTTTCTGTTGACAGAAACATATGACTGTAATAACATCCCGTATTTTTTCTACTTGACTTTAGTCTCAGTTTATTTCAGTTTGTTGCACAGCTWAAATTCCTTTGTGTGTTGAGGAAATTTAAAAAAAAAAAACTTTCTTCTGATGAAGTGCTTGTTAATATTCATATTATTGCTAAAAAGAGAACTAAAACAGTCCTTTATTGTTAGTAACAAATAAAGGAAAATATTAAAGGGACAAACAGTTTCATGGCCCTCCAGAGACAGACCAACATTGTTATGCAATGTGCAAATAAACTTACATCTTCCAGTACTATCTTATATATCATATATATCAATATCATCCAGAAATAAATTCTTGTGTTGTTCTTAATGTCAGAAAGTTGTCTCTATTGGTTGCTCAGAACCTAAAGCAATAAAAAAATCTTTTTATATGGCTTTGCTAGTAAGAACTTTGTATTTCTGGAACATTTTCCTCAGATGATCTCGAAGTCCTTCATAAATAATTATGTTTCCTGATACCCTGGTAATATAGTTTGTTTTCTTTCTATTTACTTGCTTTAAAGTTTCCTGAGGCAAGTAGGGAGAAATAATTGTGCTCCTAATTAGGCACTCTGAAATTTTCCACTTTGTAAAACSCACAACTGAAGTGCAACCTGTGGGTCCCCATGGTCACTGTGCCCCAGTAGGAGGATTTTTTGCAGGTCCCTGTCAGCAGAGGCAAAATTACACAGGCTCTGCCCTGCGCTCCTGCTTCCAGTACTGATTTATTCCCTGGCATGCTGCAGGAACCTGTTCTGAAGCACATCTGAAAATTATGTGAGGTTGCAGACAAGTAGTTTATCCATCCAGTAGTGATTACATTTGGCACTATTGACAGTCATACCAAAGGCTCTTGGAGGCAAAATAAAGCACTTTTTTTTATCTTTCCAGTTAGGGACATCATTCCTGCAGAATCTCTTGTTATTTAAAAAATCCAGCGTACAATACTGCGCTTGTTCAGGGTATAGTAAACAATAAATAGCTGCAATTCCTGTCCACATATTTTACTTCGTGCTTGTCTCAGTGTTGCCCTTCCCACCATTATCCCTTCTGAATGTTTAACTATATCATGCCTAGAGAAACCTGGAACAGTGAGGCAGGTTTCTTGGTAGTGCAAGAAATGTTCCTCCCTGGAACGCTGCTGTTGCTGAAGGGAGCTTTCTGCTCCATGTTCTCCTTTAATCTGCTGCAGGCATCACGTGTAGCCATGGCTACAGGAGCAGCTCTCCAGAGGGAGACACAGTGGCTTCCCTCACACCAGCGTGTGGAGGGGCACACGGAACTCCCTCCTGAGRAACTTTGACTCAAGGGGCTGAGGGGGCCTTCCATGAGGTGGGCATTTGAAGCCAAACCAGTTCCCTCAGCTTTGTCCCACTTGCCCCTTTTCCAAGTGCCAGTCTGTCTCAGGTCCTGGGAGATCCGGTGCTGTCTATGGCTGATGATGGCTGGTGCTGCATGGTCAGAGGGCAGGAAGCTCCTTRTTCCCCTGCCAAGGAGCCACGGGGGGAAAATGCTCTGGGAGCAAGATAAGGTGTGGAAAGGAAGGAGAGTGCATGGCACAGGACCTCTTGTGACCAGCACCTTCAGTGTGATTGCATTAGTGCAGCACTTCCCAGCTCCAGCAGCATTCCAGAGCCTGTGTGTGCATGTGCTGGCTGTGAGGGCCCGAGMAGCAGGTCTGGGGAAGAGGCGTTTGGTGCTGAGGAGGTGGTGTGTGCATTGCACACATTCCTGTGCTTTTTGTTACTGCTGGCTGCTCCAGTCTCGTTCCCTGAAGAACCTCTGGAGCTKCCCTGCTCTGCCCTGTTCCAAACTGAAACACAGAGCTATACCCRTGTGGACGTGGCCATGCTGACCCTAGGCTACCCGTGTAAGAGTAACCTCAGTGTTACAAAAGCCTTTATTCATGGCCAGGTTCTCCTCTCCTTCCTGTTCCTTCTGTTAGGAAAGAAACAATAGTTCCYCATTTCCCACTGGCAGCCAAGCCTTTGTTTGTAGAGCACTTAGAGAGTTCCAAAAAGCTGCAGACTGTGTGCTGAATATAATTACTATTTCACAGCTAAAAATATTTTTTTARTTTATTAATGGTGTTAATCAATATTAACTTGCTGTTCATTAGGGTATTATTAAAACATTAGAGTGTACAATTAATGGCGTCCATCAGTACTTAAAAATGTGATTATGCCAAGGTGAAAAAATTAGCAGCAAATAGACCTGTGTTCATTTCTTCCAAAACAGAGGTGTCAATGGGCCTGCTTATTATTTGGGGTTATAATTGGCTACAGATACTTTAAAAAAAATATGTATTGAAATTTCAGCCTCATTAATTGATATGTCTTTGCGTAGAAGCTTGTGTGCGTTGGTATGATAGTAACGTTTGTAAAACTGTCAAATATTATTACATATTAAAAAAAMCAAAACAAACATTATCTCACAGGAATTGCTAACTTCAAAGTACACTACATCTTCTTGGTTTCCAGGCCTGTTTTTCCCCTGGTAGTTATGTTAAATAATATATTACTTTTCATTACCAGCTATCCAGTAGGGATTACAAAATACACCACACATGTAAGTTAATGTGGTAGTTGAAAACTTGGCTATTCCCTTTTGCCTGTTACCTCTTAATTCTAATCAAGCAATATTTAATGCTGCATTACAATCTATTTGTGTGGATCTTAACCCTGATCTCTTAAATATTCAGGCTTAATGAGTCAATATTTTATTATTTTATTGATATATAAAATGTACATGGAGAGGTCAGCTGAACAATGCCCTTGTGATTAAAAGTAATGGAGATTACATGTAAGAAGTTATCTGCATAAGTATGAACTTCTGTGTATCTGAATTTATTATCTGAATTCATTCAGTCTAATATTTATTAATCTTTCAGCTATATTCAATTTGTATGTACATRTTGTGTGTGAGAGAGAAATGTGTATGTATACTATAACACTTATACATGTGTGAATGACAACACACATGTAAGTGAATTCATCAGTCAGAATGCTGGTTAACAGGCAGATTTTATTTTATAAGTAGTTTTTAATAACTGTTTTATATATAGTTTTTAATATAATAAATTACTCCTGATARTCCAGTTACCACTGCTTTTATAAGTATGCCACCTTCATCTCTCAAGAATTTAGAGATTCACACCTGTGACTTGCTTTGGCTGATATTCAGTGTCATTGTGGTCTGGTGATGTCATCTGAAAATTGAATGCATTTATTTTTTCCTAAATCTTTATTCACAGCATACAATTGTATGATGRTTTGGTGAGTTCCCAGGTAATCTCTGAATCCTAGCCCAGGCTGTGAATCTAACATACAGAATGTGTGTATGCTGGCCATATGTCAGTGTTTATATATATGCATGTATGTGTGTCAGCAGCTGCTTGCTGTCAGGTTTATCACAAATCCCCAAAATGCAGGTGGCATTCAAAGAAAACTGTTCTATTCCAAAATCTGCTCAGACTTTTGAAGCAGCTAAGGTAACGGGACATCTTTGCAGCAGATCCTAACCTTTGCACATGCAATATAAAAAATAGTGAGTTTAAACTCTTCTGAGTCTATTTAAAATATGGAAATTTTGTCATAATTATGGGGAGACATATCTTGGTCTACTGTTTTGGTTCAGCCAATAAACAGTAACAAAGTAATCTACAGGGAGAGGGTTTAAAAAAAAAAAAAAAAGTTTGTTTTGGAAAAACTGACACGTGTGGTTCCTATGCTCCCTGGAACTCAGGTGCCCCTGAGTAAAGATTGACATTCTTCTCTGTTCTTCACAGTGGAAGAGCAACCATTTCAGGCTGCACTTCAGGGGTTTCAGACACCATAACCACATTTCTGTGGCCTTACTATGGACCAGACATCCCAGAGTTCCAAAATCTGACCTGGCATGCCTCACAAAACTTGGTCTAAACTGACAGGGAAATTCCAGGGATAGGACATCTGGGAATCTTTTCCATGTCCACAGCATATGCAAGAGATTATTCTGTGCCATTTTGTCTGACCTGGTCTCGTCTTGGGCCAGTCATGCCCAGTCAGCTGGAGGCCAAGGCTCCTTTGCAGTTCTGTGAGARTCTTGCCAGCTTTGGAGATGCTACTCTCTAATGCCATGCTGAGTCCCACTTCAGGCTTTTGTTATCTCTCAACTTCRGTGGCACTGCCCCCGTTGTCATCATGAATGGGTTTGGCCCAGTACCTGAGAGGTTGGTGCTCATTACATGGCATAATTCTGATAACATTGCAGCTGTATATTTCCTGAAAGGAGGCGGTTGTTAATGTGTGATAGTGCCCTCAGAGTACTCTGAGAAACTACAAAATTGTTATTCAAGCATTCAGGTTTCCCTGTCACCAGTGTCTCTGTATCRTTTCATGCATGAAATAACACATTAAGATGTTATTAGTGGATATGACAATCTATCCTACTTCCCTCCAGGGACTAGATAATGGCTTATGGATATATTAAAACTTTTGATTTTGGCATCTATTATAACATGATGGATGTGTGGCATGAAACAATGTGGGTTTGATGTTGTGGATAAAATGAGAAATAAATCCACATAGCATGTGTCTGTTTGGAGAGTGCATCTCCGTTCTGGCCGTGTTCTTTGTTCTCTGGACCCTGGTGGGTTCAGGTATAAGAATGCATGAAAATACAGCTTGGGGTACTTTTTTTTTAATAATTGTAGAGTTGCTTAAAATTCTGCAGGTAAGGGGACAGATGGGAATGCACTAATTCTGAGACTCCCATCAGGCAACAACAATCTTGTAGACAAACTATGACATGTCCATGATGGCATACAAATTACTGGATAAAYGCATTATTTGGTACTGGTGCTGCATCCCAATGCTTCTATCATTATGAAAAGCTAATGTACCATTTTTAAAGAAGAAAATTAGATCCAAGTTCTGTTGGTTTGATGTCATGAAGAGTCCTGACAAATTCCTCTTTTTCCTTCATTCTGCTCCATGCATTTTTAGACATTTGTCATTTTGAGCATCCTGTTACACAAGGTTGGCATATGTTGAATTTCTGTGTTCACTGAAATACTGTGTAACAGGAAGCAAGTAAGGAACTAGCAAGTAAAAATCTTCATACCTGCCTTCCAGGTGGATTATGATGATAAGCCTGACTCCTTGTTCTTCAAAGATGGGCAGCGAAGAATTGATTTTGTTTTGGTGTATGAAGATGAAAGTAAAAAAATGACTCATAAGAGGAGTGATCGCAAAAAGCAAAAGGTAAGTTATTGCTCATATATTGGGTGTTAGAGCTGTGGGCAGAAAGTACAATGCTCTCACCCAGAACAGGAATTGCTTTTTCTTATCCTCAGAGTACTCTTGGGAGCTGGGAGACTGAAGCCCATCAAACTGAGCAGGGCACAGGGCTCGAGCCAGTAAATGCTGTGTCAGTGGCAGAGCCCACCATGTCTGCCAGTGTGTCTGGGGACCTCAGAGCATCTTCCTTGCCTGCCTTTCAGAAGATATGAGCAGGAAAGTGCCAGTGTCAGGTTAAATTGGACACCAAGATCTTCACACTGGGGCAATTTTCTGTACCTACAGAAAATTCAGTTTGGCCCCTACTGGACTTTGGTAATAAAATCAGAGCATTCAAAGGAACCCAAAGGAGGCAACTGACCTAGTGCTTCAGATCAGTTATGAACACAGCTGCTGACATTCTGCTGACTTCCGATGACATAGCTAGGTTGTTTGTGGAAAATAATTGTACATCTGCCACCAAAATTTCTCTCTGTGCAATTCTTTCCCTTGGCACCTCARCAGCTTCGCCCTTGCTAGGGACCTTGCAAAAAATTTCTGACTCAAGCCAGAGACTTCTTGATGCTCCTTAGCATCCATAGCTCCTTAGCAATGAACCACTATAATAAATTATTTTACCCATTATTTTTTAATCTTTTAATCAGTTCTATCAGAGGACTACATTCAGCATGGCACACAGGGTCACAGAAACAAGCTCAGCCATACCAGTGAACTGTTTGAGAAATAAGCATCCATGAGATTGTAGTTCCTTTGGCATCTGCACTCCCCCACCCAYCCACATCCTTCTCTGATTTAGCAACAATCTGTGCCCCAGCAGCAGCCTCTGGTAGAGACAGGCAGGAACAAAGATATCACTGAAAGCAGCTCATACACAAATAATAATTTGCAGTTAGGAAATAGAAGAGTAGRATCAAAAAAGCCTGTAGCTAAGTGGGTTGATACTCATTACACAGTGTTGTTGCTGGCATTAACAGGACAGCCATAAGGAATGTCGTTAGCAGGGTTTGAGGGAGTCCTGCCGTGGGTGGATGTTGTATTACACATGATCACAGGATCAGCAATAAAAATTAAATGAAAGAGGCAATTAGACAAAAAAGCTGCCCCTTTGGAAAGAATTGTTGTTATCAATTAGCATTTTACATTTATGTTTGTAATACTTGGCCATTGCCCAAATATATTAAAAATATAATGAGCATCTCTTCTAAGAAGTGATGGAAATTAAATATAAGCAATGGAGCAGTATTTTCAGCGCAGCATTAATGTTAAGACATTAGCCAGAATGAAACCATTAATAATTAGACCAGGAGGCTGTGGGTAGGTGCTTGCAAAAAACCCTTCTTTTCAAAGGTCTTCGTCCCACAAAGATCTGCAGCCACCCTGACTCTGGTGTGTGCTAAGAGGAAGCAACCTACCTACACAAACAAATGTGAGGACAAGAGCATATCAGACAGATGATCAGATAAGGGGAAGATGAGCAGCTGGGGAGCAGTTCTGTGGAAGAGGCCCTGATGGTTGCTCTCCATGGAGAGCAAGCTGAACAAGAGCCAGTTGTGCAGTCTCATAGCAAGGGACCAACAAAGTCTGTGTGGACAGAAGTACAGCCAGAAGAGTGACACATGTGACTAGGTCGATGTGGGTGCATCAGAAGGAAGCCCAAAACAGTGTTCCCACGGTTATGTAGAAGCTGAAGCAACAGGGAGACTGACTATACATGTATACCTTATATCTGAGATTGAAAGTACGGTGACATTTGTGGTGCAGCTTTACATCCTTAGAATTGCAGGGAAGAAGGTAACATTGTGGCCTACCACAGTTCCCAAATGGTGTGGGGTTGGTGCTGCCCAAGATACACTGAGGTTTCATCAATGCTGGCATAAAACCTACTTGATAGCTTGTCTTTACTGACACTGTTGTTTATTTGGTTGTGGTTTTTTTCTGAGTAGCATTACTTCTACCCTTATGATGAAATGCTACCAAAATAAGAAGTGTGGCCATTTACAATCACTTTTAAATACTGTATACATGACCATCTGATCAATGATGAACTGAAAATGCCAAATTTTTTAAGTAGTAGCTTGCGTAATTCAAGGTGCTTTAAGCATGAATAGGTTCCTTGCCCATGCTACTCTTTCTTTGACTTTCCTGACAGTTTTATAGAGCTATTATCCAGAGCTTTATTGTGCACAGAATTTGTAATAAATAACTAAAAAATAGGAGATGCAGGGAAGTCTGTTCTCATAGGGTGACATCCTCATGTCACTGGGGCCAGGAGTAAGTTTTCCACTGCTTGTGTGCAATCTCTCTCTGTAATCTAGAGATTTGTCCCTGGGATAAATTCTGTCAGACGTTACACACAACACCCCACCCAACTGCATGACATGTAAGTTGCTTCACAATTCAAATTTTTAGTGAACATCTGCAGATTTCTGAAGTGAAATGTTTTGTGTGCTGCAGTGGAGTGTTTTGTATGATGCTGAATGTGGAAAAATCCCCAGATACTTACTGAATTTGAAGGATTTGAAAACCAGACCACAATCTAGGTATCCAATTTACCAGATGCAGAGAAACAGTGCACAGATCCACCTGTTCTTCTGCAGCAAGAAAAGAACCAGATCCTGGGATTATCATTATATTGGATTTGAATGGCTTTCCATCCTTTTTCCAAAGAATTGAATGAATGTAACTGAATGGTCCGGAATTAATTTATATTAATAAGCAGCATTCTTACTCAAAGCATGTTTTTTGAACCTACAATTTATGTCTCTTATTTGTCAGGGTGGCTTACCATCAGAATAGAATTTAAATATCAGCAGTCTTTTCAGGAATGCTCCCCAAGTGCCAGTTTTATCTGTTGGGGTCCTCAAGGAGCTCACTGTTGAAAGTCAAAGGATCAGGGCCAGAAAGGTAAATTCAAAATAAATCAATGCAGAATGTCATTTTAGTCCACCTGTTCCCCCCCCCCCCCAAGAGAAAGAAGCAGAAAGACTGTCAGAAATTTAAGTGAGAATGTGGGCATAACCTTAATTTCCAGCCATGAAGAAATCTGTGCTTCTCAGAAACAGACAGATTTCTCTTTTTTTCAAATGGAAGGAAAACTATCATTCATGGAGAATATGGCACACATCTTGTTGGGGTTTTTAAAGTATAGTGTTACTGAGAACTTCAGCAGGGCTGAAGAATTTTGTCTCCATAAGCAAACAATGAACAGTTCCTGCCTCTGTGTTTGTCTACTTCAGAAAACCAACAACAACAAAGAAACCACAAGAAAAAAAAAAAAAATGAGAACTGAAAATTAGCTTGGGTAACTTTTCAAACATGAATTGTGCTTATCCAACTGCTTAGCATGTGTCATACCTGCTGTGAGAGAACAACCCGTGGTTTTTGAAGGGTACCTCTGTTCCATTTTATGTAGTGATTTGTGGCAGTAGAGAATGACAGGCTCTGCATGCCTGTGGCGTGCTCAGCTGACCTACTCAGGAAGTCTGATAACAAGTATGAAAAGGACCTTTGGCACCAGGAGGAGGGCAGCCACACCTGCCTTCACCTCTGCTGGATGGAGTGGTTTGTAAGCAGAAACTCACTGAAATAAAACCTCTGTTCCTGAGGCAACCACAAATCCAGGTTTTACTTCTTTGGAAGGAAGGAAGGAGGGATGGATGGATGAAAGAAGGATAAAAAGACAGGTAGAAAGAAGGAGATATTCTGCAATTACTACATACATTCATAGGGCCAGAAATGGGTTTTTCCAAACAGGATGACTAAAAGCCATTGTTGAGGGCAGGGCTAGACTGCATTATTGCCAGTTCTGTGTGGTCACAGATCAGGTTTCAGAAAACCATGAAGTTGGTATCTTAGAAAATATGTACTTGGAGTTCTTTGGGTTTGCTTTTTGGGGGGCTTACTTTTATAGCATGTTCTGCTTCACATTTTTATGATTATCTTCAAACACAAGGGAAAGAAGCTTACAGAGCAGAGCTTCTCAATCAATTATTTTCTGATGGTGACAGGTGGGACTTTGAGGAAAGCTTCCAAATACCATCAAAGAAACTGTGAGGCAGCTAATATTGATACAATAATCCTCTTCTCTCCCTTCAGCTGATTTCAATAGGGGAGGCTTTGGGCYCCCCATGCTCTTTCTCTTACTGACTGTGACATATCTGTGATATGTCAGATAAGGCGGAAGAGGCTATTCAAGCTCTCTTTCCTCATAAGGATTTTTCCCCTGAAGCCACACAGATACTGTTGTAGGGAACTTTTCTCTTTGCACAAGAGAAACTTAGCAAAGATATGAGTTGGCATTCTTCTGTCACTGTAACCAAAGCAATTCCTCCCTACCATTTAGAAAACACAGGGGAAAACTTGCTACTGGTCTGCTACCGATTTCCAGACCCACAATTTTCTTAGTTTCCTCAGCTTGGCAAGACAATCACCAGGCATTGAAAGCACCATGGTGAAAAAGCAGCTCCCAAAACCTGACTCTTCCACATGCCTGTAACACTCGGCATTTAACTTGCATCGYGTTTTCATTTTCTGAAGAATATATATGATTATGCATCCTGTGGTGTCTTAGTCGATTCAATCATCGAAATCTATGTGAGGTTTAGATCAGCAGCATTACCATGATTAGTTTATTATTGCAATTTAGCCTTGCAGGTAGCTGAGCAAAATGCCAGATACTAAAATAAACTTCAGATGGTCTCCACCTTCCAGCCTAATAAACTGTTATATCTATACACTGTATTCCCTAGTCGATGCAAAACCACTGTAGACTCCTCTGGGTACAAGTCTAGCTCCTCCATAGATCATTATACACATAATTCAATCATTTATATAAAATAGCAAGCCCCTAATTAGCAAAGCCTCCCAGAGGCTTTGTTTCTCACTACTTGCACTCATGCATTATTAGAAACCTTAATATTGTCAACATTCCTCTAAGATTTTGAAGGCAAAATTAATTTTGGGAACTCCTTGCCATTAAATTATTAAAGGAATCTGATAAAAAGAKTTAAAAAAATAGACTTCTACAAATGAGCATTGCCCTGCATCTATCTTTCTGCTGTTTAGAAAGAAAATGAAACAGGTATTTAGCCCCCTGCCTGTTTTATTTGCTGAAACAAAACAGAAGTCAGGTTGAAATATTTTCATGATCGGCTATKATTCACTTTAGAAAGAACCATGTGAATTAGGGAGAAGCAAAGGGGTGGGAAGAAATGGCAGAASAGTTACTATAGAGTAACAAACTCCTGTATGTTGTGTGCTACATATATTAACGAATATTAAGAGGTAAGAGGGCTGAGTTTTGATAAAACAAAAATTCCAGAGGAAATCATTATGTAGTTTACTTAGAAGCCAAGACACTGTGAACCTTTAGCTTYGAAGGAAAATGGAGAGTGCTATTACCTATGAAATGTTGAAAATGCAAGGGAATACRTTACTGCAAGGAAAGCACTCATTCATATTTGGGATTCTAGGTTAGAGCTGTCAGCCCAAGAGACATAATGAGATAATTGATGYCATTATAAATATATAAAATGTTACACACACAATGAAAAAATATAAAGAGCATTGTACTGTCACCAATAGCCAAGTGAATTAATGAGGCATGGAGAGGGCTATCAAAGTTTGGGATTGTGGTTTCATCCTGAGAAAAGCAAGGAYTAAGGAGAAATGTGATAAGTATTGATGAGAGAAATAAACAGATTGAAATATTTGGCTCTTCCTGTGCCTAGCTCAAGTAGAATGTGATAGTCACTGGAATAAAGAGGCAGACAGCCCAAAAGAGATAAGAACAATGTCTTTTAAGAAAATATTACATTAATCCATTATGATCATTGCCACATGCAACTGCTGCAGCTGAGAACTAACAAACTATAAATTTGGGTAGGCTGTTCATAGTGTTATTCAGTTCTATTAATTTCAAGACTTACTCTCTACAAAGAGACTTTCAACTCTTACTTAAGAGTTTTGGAAAGATAGCTTTTTCTTGTTTGACAACTTACAACCATCTTTAAGTATTCAAGAACTGGATGTAACTTATTTGGGTATACAAGTGATCTGTTCCTGCGGAACTTCTGAAGATTTTTACCCTTTTTACTGAAACATCTGCTTTTTGCCCGTAGAGTGGGTGAGCCTTGAGTCTAACCCCAAAGACCACTTTCTGCACAGTTATCAAAATTCTTAAGACTTTCTGTAGAGGGTCATTCATTGATTCTGATCCTTCACAGTAACAACAGGTCTGGATCCTGTGCACGGATCTTAAGGCAACTTGTCTGACTGTAGAGAACTACGTGACAAAAACCCCTGTGTCATTCTTCTTTTAAGTTTCTGTAGTGGGAGATGCTGAATCYTTTAAGCACATATAATCAACAAAGAAATTGGCCAGTGGCATGAAAGCAATCTGGGAGTAAGAAAGTAATACCCCCAAGTCACTTGGAGAACACCTCACTGCAGCCCAGCCTAAGCTGGTACAAAAAATTACCTGGAATAAAGCTCTGTGTCCCCAGTACATTAAAGTCATCTTCTTCAGCAAACTGCTCACAGAAGAGCCCCAGCCCCAGCTGCCTACAAGTGTCCCCCATTCCCTGGGCTGATACACTGGTGTGCAGTCTGCTGGCCAGGGAGAGCTGGCAACCCTTGACTCACATAAATAGATCATTGAGGAACTATCCAGCTGGTGCAGATAGCTTTTACATTTGATTGCTTCACATGAAGTTTCAAAACTGCTTGTAAATCCCTTATGGAATTACATGTTTTGTATTTGAGGGRAAAGGGGATGTTTCTTGGGAGGAGATCGTGTGTGGAGAAGCAGAATCAAGACTGGAAAGACATTTCAGGTTTTTTGTAACTCACTACCTGCCAAGTGCTGGGAGCTATGAAATGGAATTTAAATGATCCACAAATTTGATCTTTACTGAGGAAAATTTGTGTCCTTCTGAGGGCGTTAAATGCTCCTGGAATACCACCACTGACTCTACCAGTGCTACAACTCTCATCTTTTTCCTTTGGGGATGTAATCCATGGACTAAAATATAGAGGGATACTACAGTTTGAACTCATATGATTACTGTGAAAGAAGGATAAAGTTACATGTCACTGGAAGGAAAATGGGATGGAAAGCACTTGAGAAGAAAACTTTCTAAGGGAAGATTAATGTAGTTCTATTAGTGACTAAATGTGAAAGAAATCACAATTTCAGGGATGGATTTCAAAACATTCAAAATCTGAGTCACACTTTTACCTCTGTAATGTACCAGAAATTAAGAGGATAAGTTCTCCACAATTGCATTTATGGCCAATAATGCATATCAGACAAAAAAACTGATCAGGATTAATTAGCAAGTAGGACTGTATGTATCACCACAGTAGCTGCTAAGTGGGCTATAGAGATAACATAATGATTGTTTTGGGAGGCAATTCCATTCTTCTATGCGTACATATTTGTGAAATTTGTAACAGATGTTTTACAGTGTTCAATATCTTTTAACAGAGGAAGAGACAAGTATATGAATCAAACCTGATAAACAATGGCTTGCAACTAGAAGCGACGAGGTCGGTGAGTGCTATTCTCTGTGTGAATGGCTGTTCTGAGAGCACRGCTGTCCCCCCCGGGATTAAGGAAACTGGATATATGAATTGACTGTAAGATTTCTCTCCCCTCAGGAAAAAAAGGCCCACTTTTCTTCTGTTGTGAAGAAGTGATCTTCTTTGTGATCTGACGCAAACTTTTTTAAAACTTTATGTCTGTTCCTTCCTTTGCAAAATAAAAGATGGGAAGATGGAAGATTACATCGTGAAGCTAGGAGATTACATAGGTCATGTTTGCTCAGAGCTTGGGAGATAAAAATTCCTGTTTGTACCCTGCAGAGTGGTACTTCCCCTACTCTGGCTGTGCAGTATGGGTGGGAAGCCAGAGTGTGTCYGGTGCAAAATGCTCCTGCCAGAAGAGCAGTGCAGGACTCTTGCACATGACCCTGCTTCTCACAAAGCCTAGCACTGTGCAAGTGGTTCTAACTATCATGCTTTGTATATTTTGGACTGCGATGTCGCCTGCAGGCAGTTCAAGGGCACTGTGGCAATGCACACCAGCTGCCAGAGCTGCTGTWTCTTGCTGGGGGTTAGAGCTCCTCCAAATCCCTTTTCTTTCTTCCTACCCTGCAGGGCTGCAGCATTCCATCTGTGTCTCCCTCTCCAGAAAAATCACTTCCAGTCTATATTTGTTGTTGTTTGGTAGTCTATAGTGAGTTCCAGAAATGGTTGCTTTGTCCCTTCCTCCCAAATTAGATTCAGAATCCTTGGCATCACAGCATTCATTTGCTTTCTACAGTGAGGGCTCCTGTTGCATGTCCAAGAATGCAGTCTGGCTCTTCCTAAGAGAGTAAAGTCTTGCTGAAAGGCCRTTGCAGACCTGCTGCTATACTATTGCAGTTTTGAAAAGTTCTGCCATAATTGTGACTGAAAAACATTTGAAACTGGAGTTTCCCTCACTAGATCAGATATCTGAGCAGCGTTCCTGAGCCAATGAGCTGCRTAAGGGGAATTCATGTGGCTGAGACTCACTAATGCAGAGCAGCAGCAGATCTACTGGTCATGCCTGGACAGGAGCCAAGAGTGGCTGTCAGGATTCTCATGGCTTACTGGTGCTGGGTGTTCCACTGGGAGCAAATGTGCCCCATGCTGTCTTTTTTGGCAGTCTCATCTAGTTTCCCTTTCCCTCTCTCCATTCTCTCTAGGAGGGTTGGAATTCTTGTTGCCTTGGAGCACCCATGGGTGCCTATCCTGCTCCCACTGAGTCACATCATCCTGGAGCTGTAACTGAGCTGCTGGGGAGGCACTGGCAGCTCCAGAGCCATGCCTGTCCTGTCAAGCTACAAGTACAAAGACTCCTAATGACTGCATAGGGCAAAAGTGTTTTATTTAAATTGCTTTGTAAAATACTTTGTGGAGATGCAAACATTAAGCATTGAAGGAACATTTAACTGTCTTTTTTAAATATACCTTTATMTGCCTTCATCTGCCTGAGTTTTTCCTCATGTCATCACTTTTACAGAAGCCAATCATATATTTGCTGGGATGGACAATGAATTCAACACTGAGTCGGTCATCTATGAGCTGTAAAGACAAAGAAAATTCTAGATAGTTCAGGAACTGTTAYGATGAAAAGTTCTTTACTTACATACATTTTTTTCAATATTCTTTCATCTCAGGTTTTGGATGAGAGACTTATTTTCGTGAAAGTTCATGCACCTTGGGAAGTGCTGTGCATGTACGCCGAGGTTATGCACATCAAATTGCCTCTGCAACACAATGACTTGAAAACCCGAGACTCAGCTTTCAACTGGTTCAGCAGACTCTTCAGGGTGGATGAAAATATCATCAAACCTGAGCAAGAGTTCTTCACTGCCCCTTTTCAAAAGGAACATTTGTCCAACTTTTATATCCAAGATAAAGACACATTTTTCAATCCTGCGACTAGAAGCCGAATTGTAAGTCCATAGAGTATTTCTAACAGTTACTCTTAAAAAGAAATTATTCCATTTATCAAATCAGCATAATTACCTTCACTAAAACATCCTGAAAAATTAAAAATGTTTGGGATGCAATAGTCCTGTGCAATTTATGAAATATCCTGGGCAATCCAGACTTTCCTTTACATGTCTCCTATTTCTCTTCCACCTATATTTAAAGGGGGGATTTGAGTGGTTTGTACACCCTATGCAACTAATTTTGTCTGCACTGCTTGCTCTTTCCTAACTTCATTGTATGCTGATACAGGTATAGCTGTATATGATTATTTTCAGTTTGCAAGAGACACAAAAATATTTTTTACATTTCAGGTTCATTTTATTTTGTCCCGTGTGGAATATGCAACAAAAAACAATGTGAAAAAGTTTGGAATTAACAAATTACTGGACACTGGAATCTATAAAGCAGCATTTCCCCTTCATGATGTAAGTTTGGTGCTTGTAACTAAAACATAGTTTGAAATAGAGGTCTGAACTATATCTAGGGGGGTTTATATCAAACAGTACAAACACTATTTATTACCTTATTCCTGGATGGTATTATATCCACACAGAAGAATAGGACATGGTTTGGCTAAAGAGATTTTCTTCCAAAGCACTGTTGGTTAAAAATGCATTTATCTAAATGAAAAACAATATATTTAACTTGGGAGTTCTTAAACTTGCATTCTCCGGGAGTTGTATTTCAGTACACTGCCTGGGCTGAGAGATAGTTCCCATGACTCACTGCATTATCAGTTCTAAATCAATTTTTCATTAGTATTCAATTTTCCAATATTAAAATTCCTGTCAACGTTGCTGATAAAGTTCTGTGAAAGTCTTGCACAGTGAGAAGAGCTCCCTCAATTCCCAAACATTGCAACATACATGCATGAGACTCAGGTTTCTACATGAAGGCTCTGCCCAGCCAGTCCAATGCCTCAGAGGTGATGTCAGAGTTTTGCAGAGAAAAACTTCACTGGTTTGAATTTTACCTTGCAATAATAAGAAATTCAGCTTTTGTAACTACAMTTCTGAAGCTTTTTTAATTATAGCCTTTTAAGAAGAAAGTTATACTAAATATTGTTTTGCATACCAAAGCTAGCAATAGCACAAAAAATAAGAAAATTAAGGGGAATAAAATCAGATTTCAGAATATTTGACAAAGAAAAATCTCCATGTGAGGCTGTGAATGCAATACGGTGAGGAAAGATTGAGGGCTGATTTTCTGTGTTCTATCTATTGCATAACCACAACCCCAAAACTCGTCCACCTCAGAGCCACCATTCTGTGTCCAAGGTGTGTTCTGTCAAGGAAGACATTGAGAACATGTGAGATTCAGGAAGGATAACTGCTTCAGCTCCATGGACTTGGCTTAAGATATTTAGGGAGCCTCCAAGGTTTTCAAATAAATTTTTAAGGCAGAATCAAGACAAACCATGTTTCTTGTAAGTAAACAAAGCTTTACAGAATAAAATTCATATAATTTGCGACTAGCCATTTTTAAGCCTTCATTTAAAGGTTTAAAACCTGCCTTGCAGGCTATTTCTGTCATGCCATGGGGAATTTGGACTCAGTATGACTAATGATTAATGACTGTCTTTTTGTACAATTGAAATTATACATCACGGCTGAAAATCAAAAGTAGCAGGTAGATTCCTACAAACACCACTTGTCTTGTTGTTTCACAGATATAGAATGGAAAATTGTCTCAAATAAAATAGGTTTTATTGAAATAGCTTTTTTAATAGCCTACTAAGAAATACAAGGATTATCTCTATGTGAACTCTCTTTTAAATTTGAAACAGAGACTAGAGGCCCTGAATTTTTCCCTCAAACTTTACAGCCTGTATTATAGTACAGTATTATTTTGAAGCAAAGCATGTGTAGCATGTTAAAGCTACTTAAAATCCATTTTAATTCAGTCCTGTTCTCTGATTGGAATGGATCCTTTTTTATTCCCTATTCCTTAGTGCCAAGACGCTGACATGTGCTTAGATTTAAGTTCATGATGAGCCTCTGTTATTTTCAGCTCACATATGTACAGCTTTAGCATTCAGTGCCTTTTTGACAACCTTCTATCCTGCATCCTGGTGTGCTCTGAGAGCTGCCTTCCTGCTCCTTTTCCTGGCTTGCAGCAAGACTACTGCAAGTCTAAAAGCTGCTCCAGACTGTGCTTCATGGCATGGGGATGGTCTGCAGAGATGGGAGATGAGCTGCGCTGGTTGTTAGTGGGATCTTCTCACGCTCTTTCTGTTTTGCAGTCRAGTTTTAGGCACCTGTCAACCGATCCCAACTGCCCAAGTGAACGGTATCTTCTCTACAGAGAATGGGCTCATCCTAAAAACATTTTCAAACTGCAGCCCCTGGATTTCATCAGGTTGGTGTGACTGGTGCTGGACTAATGCAGGGAGAATGAGAAATCTACATGATAGGTATGTTTTTGGAGATGTCAGAGATACACAGCTCAGTTCTGAGGGAAGATACCTGCACCCAGATCAGCTCAGGCACAGAAGCATACTTTGAGATTGCTTTCATGATAAACCAATTTATGAAAAGGCAACCACTTACAATTTTTCTTTGCCAGCATGATATTTTCTCTTTTTTCTTTTTTTCCCCCATTTTTATCCTTTTACAAAAGCATGCAATACCACTGCAATCCCAAAGTTTTAACCAGAGGAATATTACAGTATGGATTGGTATAAAATATATTAAATGAAGAGCCATTTGAAACAGAAATGCAGATTTACTTGCATTTCAGAAAAAAAAAAATTACGAGCCACCAAACCTTTCTCCTCCACAGGAAATACTATGGAGAGAAAATTGGCATCTACTTTGCTTGGCTGGGCTTTTACACCAATATGCTGACTGTGGCTGCGGTTGTAGGAGTTGGCTGTTTTCTGTATGGATGCCTGACAAAGGACAACTGCACATGGAGGTACCTGATCAGGCCTGGTTTAGTATCACGTGTGATTTTGATCAGTCCTGTGCAAAGGGGGATTGTTCAGGGTTTGTAAGACACTGCTTGATGAAGGAGGCAAGATTAAAGGGCCTGAGCACTGCCACTGTGAATTTGTAGGCAAAAGCATAAAATAGGAAATAAGAAAAACAGCAGATATCCATTGACCATTACAGTAAAAGACATCTGAGAGTCTGCTTATTTCATAATTTTATTTATATTTTGCACAAGGTTCACCATACCTAGTGTAGAAACACAAAGAAAAGAGTGACAATCAGAAATCAATACAAATCGCCATAGGACATAATTTTCACTGTAGTAGATATCAAGATACCCAAAGACCTTGATAATTCCTTTCCTCTAATCTGTGAGAATATAGGAACAGTAACAGCACAGGGACCGTCAGCTGTGTAGGGTATATTGGAAGGCAAGGCATAGCCATGACACAGATTCTCTCATCAGAACACAACAAAATTCAATCGTGGCAAAATGACCCAGGGAAAAAATATGATGGCATTGTGTCAAATGACCAACAGGCCATCCATTTGTATCCCACCTCCTGGAAGGGTGTTTATAATCCATGCTGGTGAGCCATTCTACAGCTCCTCTGCCCAATTTGTACCCATTTAGCTTTTTGCCAGTATTCTAATTTAGTTAAACAGCTCATCTCCCTCCATGGTGTTTACCCCACTCCACATAAGAAAGTAATTAAATTTCCTTTCAGCCTCCACCATGCTGGGTTACTCTGTATGAGATGGCAACTCCCTTTGCCATCACTTAGAAGCCAGACCTGACATCAATTGAAAATTGTGGCAGCTCCCCTCTGCCCAATTTCTGACCTAATCCTGTTTAGAAGGCCAYAGGGACTAGGCAGCCCTTTGGGCTCTGCAGCTATTCCTTGTTCTTCTAGACAGCGTTCCTCTTCCTTCTGCCTTTGGACTTGCTGCGACAGCATGTGTGAGCATGCTGCTGTGGGTTTCCTATTGAAGACTATGAGATCTTTTAAGAGCTCTCTTATTTTTAGTGTGGGCAGTTTGGAGAATTACCTCCATGTGCAAGCATTGGAAATTGTTTTCCTCATGTATTATCTATTTTTGAGATGAGCTCTATGAATGGAAATGGGGTTGGGTTGCCAGGGTGAGGGGTGGGGGTGGAATCCTTGAGAGCAGATCACTGGTAAATTATTCCTTAATTCCCAGAGATTATTGCACTGTCTTTATGTGTGAAAAGGCACTAAAGAATTAGTGTTGGTGAGTGACTGACTAGTTTTATTTTCAGCCAAGAAGTATGTGACCCCAACATAGGAGGTCGTATCATAATGTGTCCTCAGTGTGATAAAGTATGTACCTACTGGAACCTCTCCATCACTTGTGAATCATCCAAGGTAACCTCATTTACAGCTTGCAGCCACACTTTTGAACTTTACTTGCACTTTCTCTAGTGCATGGCTATAAAACAATGCTGGTCCTCCATTAATATCCTGCACAACTGCTAGAAATGTGCAAATGATAATTCCTTTTGATACAGTGACTTTGAAAAGTAAAAGCAAACAACATTAATTGCTCCAATTTGATCTGAGATTAAAATTATTTCTTTTTATTTCACATAGTTGCCAGTATTTTATATGAATATATATGAAATAAAACATTGATATAATATATTTGAAATAAAACATTATTTTAATTGAAAATTGGTTTCATATGAGGGTACTTCTTCGTTTTGAGTGAAGGAAAGATTCAGTTAAAGGCTTGATTTAGTAGCTCTAAATCAATTTTGCTAAGGAAACATTTAAAGCTTGTTTTGACATTTCTAATTGCTGCCTCCTCCCTGTGCAAAGAATTTATCTGGATCTATGCCTTGAATTTGATCCGTGTTGCTAAGGAGAAGATGGGTACAAGGAGAGGCTGGTGTTGGCTATGACAGAAGATGTGACACAGCCATGCCCTGCTGTCTGCTCTTTATTCCTGTCAAAAGGAACCTCACTTTCTTTCCCCATTAGCGTGTCTCACTAAGCTAATGTTAGCCTGTTATTCCTCTCCATAGATTCAGTCCCAAAACTGTGATTTTTCAGCTATTCATTGAAAATATTTTGCCCAGCTTCAATGTGTTGCATCAGCACACTTAAAGGGTAAAAGAAATAAGAATGCAGGGAAAAGGCTATGATGGGAAAAAAAGGGTAAATTATGACCACAGAGGTATCTCATCAGAATGTGGTTTTACTAACTAACTTATTTGTTATCCTGCTTATGAGAACCAGATGTGTCTGTGGCCTTTTAGTGGCTGTACTAAATCTCCATAATTCTATACTGAGTTTCCAGACCAGAAGCAATGTTTTTCCTCTTCCTATGCAACAGATGGAAGGAAGTTTGATAGCATACCATTTTATTATTCCTTGTACTGCATATATGGCTTTTATTTTTCATTCTGAACTTTGCATTTAATTTCCTTGATTTCCTGGAGGGTGGTGTACATGAACATAAATTGAGGAAACACCGTCCACAAAGGCTTTTTAAGAAACTATATCAAAACTGAAAATCAACATTTTCAGTAAGCAGCTTCTATTCTGGGTCAGTGTAGAAGAATAAAAATGGTCAATTATATTTTAAGCCTTTTTTTTCCTCTCTTTTCCACTTTTCCAGAAACTCTGTATATTTGATAGTTTTGGAACATTGGTGTTTGCATAAATGCAGTTTGTATTTATGGGAATATGGGGTAAGTCAATTTCAACAAGTGTGGTTTGTTATTTAATTTTGGCCAAGCCTCCAGCATCAGCCTAGAAAACACAGATAAATTTGCACTGACTTCATTTTCTAGCACTTAGGAATTCACTGGTAACTAGTTCATAAAGAACAAGCACATTCATAGGAACTCATCATAAGAAAACAAAAATTGTAGACTTAAAAGTTGTTCTTCAGTATATGTTCCGTTTCGTTTGACTTGAAGAAAAGTCTGAGGCAAGTGGTTAAGGCTGCCACATGTTCATCCAGCAGGAGCCAGCCACATGCTTAAGTGTATCTGTCAGAGGAGCTGGGGTTTTTTCCCAAAGAGTTTTGGAGATGCTGCACAACATAATTGAAAAATAATGATTTGTTATAGTTCCCAGGATTTTTTTCCTCCTGTCTTTATTTAAGAAGCTGATTGTAAAAAGTGTAGTAGTTACAAGAGACAGATTTATCTTATAGCAGAGAAAATGTGTATGAAACCAGGATGTTTCCCACAGGTGAAAACGCTTGGTGCTGTATTCAAGGGATTAAGCAAGGTTAATTTTCCTAGTAACAGTTTATTTTATTCGTATTAGCAGCTTTATTAACTGACTTTTATTGCACTGTCTTATCCAGTAATTACAAAAATAAGTTCAATGTTCAGTCTGTATACACGKTGCTATAGAGAATGTGTCTCATGTAATATTTTGAATTCATATATATGCTGACAAGAATGCAAAATTTGCTTTCTTTGTAAAACACATTGCATTTTTATTTCCCTATGATGACCTTAAGTGCTTCAAAATAGTTCTTGCTTTAAAGAAACGTAAGATGAAATATATAATTTCAAAAAGAAGTTTTCTTTCAAAACATGTGCTGAAGTCAAAATACCAGCAGGGAATTCACTAAATAAAAAGCTATCAGAAGTTTGATACTAATGTAATCATCTCCTGTCATCTCAACAGTTAATTTATTGGTTATTTGGTTTTTAATTAAAATTGTCCTTCCTGTTTTGAAGAATAATTCCAAGAGCAATAATTGCAAAGTTAAGCTTCATCATTAAGTGATGGCTGCAAGGCCTATTATCATTCCTGTTGTAAGTCCACTATATAAAGAGGTGAATTATGTTACAGAAATTCAGCCAAAATTGTACTGAATACAAATGACCCATGGTCCTGGTATAATTCCAGCTGTAATTTTCATCTTGCTCTATTACTTTTTTAGACCTCCGGGTCCAAAACAATTAAAATAATATTAGACTTTTAGATACATTATTGCATCATTATTATCCATACGTTTCTAATAATTGCACATCTTTCTGTGTGTATTCCCTTCAAAAATCATAAAGCACTATGAAACACCTGGGAATTTGGCCTCAGGAGTTTGCCTTTTTTACACATTAGTGTGCTGTCAATTCTCTTGTTGATGGTAAGACAAGATTGGCAAAGGTGACGAGCAAGAGGCAGCTTCCACCTCACTTGCTGCCATCCATGGACCCCCTCCCTGAGCAAGATCAGTTAAAATAAGAAATGTTCTCCGGTGGGAGCACTTCTTTTCAGATCTTGGTGACACAGAGGCAGAATACCTGGGCCAGCCTGAGTGGTAGTGTTGGGGGACACATGAGAGGAGACACCTTCCATCTTCATTCATCATGGGGTGAAATTAGTGCTCTGATCTCCTGATTCCGAAATGTCATTTGTTTCCACTGTTGCAACAATCCTGCTTCAAAACAAAAGGAAAATGGCAAATCCAGCAGGAGCTGGTTTCCTGCTCTCAAAGACACAGCTTGGCTGGCGGGGGGCTGGATGAGCTGTGCCTGTGTTATGTGCCTTTCTATCACAGTTAGAACATGAAGCTATCATCTCAGAAGAAGTCCCTGCACTTCTGGTCTCTCCAGCAGCAGCTGAATTTGCAGCTGGAACAATCAGTGTAGCCTGTAGCTTCCTGTGATTTGGGCTGGGCAGCAATTAGAGGTTTATGGAAGACTAATGTCCTTGCCCTGCARAACAGAGCAGATGAGACCCTCTGGTTCACTGCTTGCAATGGCCTGGCTGCTTCTAAGGATGAAGTAGTGGAGAAGTCCTTGTAAAAGAGGCCCATGAATATTCTGGCTTTTTCTGGGGTTTTGCCTGTGTGCAGATGCCAAGGTCATCTCACAGCCCAGCCCATGGAGTTTCCTAGGTTTAAATGTTTCAGTTTGGGATTTTTCAACCACACCTGATTTTAGACATAACCTTTAATGGCTGGACTTGCAACTGCATGCCACTGAGGTTTCATCACTCAGAATAAGGGGCCAAACTAGCAAAATAAACCCCAATTTTAGGGCTAATTACTCCCAGACAATGCAAGCAATGAGAGAGCAGTGATTGGGTTTTACTATTCCTGGAACCAGTGCTGCAGAGCTGCACCACTCATTTAATCTGAGACTGCACTGTGTTTGAGAATGAAGCATCCAGGTGTGCCAGGGAGCATGGTACTGACACCCAACATCCTGAGCTCCTCCCAGCTTTCCCATCTRGGTTTGTCTTTGCCTCTGCTGCCAGATCTGCCTGCATTAATGTCATGGGACATGGTAATGCATTTGTCTGGCTTCATGTTTAACCATTTCCAGTTAGGCATCTGTGTACCTGATCCCTCAGTGCTTCCAGCTATAGGACCACAGTCCACGGAAACAGCTGGCCCAGCCCAGGGAGTTTCTAAGCTCCATGCCAAACAAAAGAGCTGCAGTCTCTTCGGGTTTGTGCTAGCAGAGGAGGAAAACCAGCTGTATTTAAGCAGTTTTACCTGAACCATCATTGTTATTGTAGTCTGCAAAATGATAACTTGTCTACACAAAGCAAATACATCGATAAAGTATATACTTTTCTTTGGCATGTGGTTMCACCACCATTTATCTCAGGTTTCCCATATATTGCAGTACATATGTATCCAAAGGCATAATGGCATAAAGGAGTAGATCCAGGTGTTTTCACCATTGCATTAGCTAATAAAGGTTTTATTCCATGTCTGAAAAAGCTGTATAGAATACTGAGCCATGTGTAATAGCCCAGAGGGGTCAAGGAGTATCCAGTACTCACATGGTATTGCTCATTCTGTCTGTCCATTGGATAGTTACCTTTTTTTTGGAGTTTTGGAAGCGACGGCAGGCTGAGCTGGAGTATGAATGGGACACAGTCGAGTACTTGGAGCAAGAAGAGCAAGTTCGCCCAGAATATGAAGCTCGGTGCACTCACGTAGTAAAGAATGAAATCACACAGGTAAGGAATGTTTTGATAACTGCTGTTGGTTACTGCTATGGACATGCTGTGAGCAAACACTATGAAAATGATGAATCTGACCTGGAGCTTTATAAATCAGCAGTTCCTCAAGTTGATAAACTGGCCTTTAATTAGTGAATTTATAAAGTACAAATGCAGGGAGACAGAACTTATGCCTAATTTGTGAGCACTTTAAAGTAGCTGCCTGTTTTAGGACTTTGCACTGCTGAGGTTCCTGTGTCATAAATAAAGAGAAGTAGTCATCATCCCCAGCTTAGAAGAGTGAGTCTGCTTTATTAAATCCCCAAAAAAAACTATTAAATATTGCTGCCAGGGGCCAGGATCATAGTGCATTGCTATCTTTGCCTAGGAATGCATCAGGAAAAAAAGGTGAATGGAAGGAAACCTGTCACATGATTATATATTATACCAAGAATGTTTTTTTTAACTAAAGATGTTTCTATTTGAAACATGTAAAAATAGCTATTGTTGCTAAGTGCATATGGATGCAATTATGATTAATAACAAACTTGCAGAGATTGGGATAAACCTAGTTTCAATGAAATAGGGTTCATATTTATGAGGATCTTACTTTAGATCTCTATTTATTGAACATTTGAGTAGCTTTATCAGCTTACTCAAGTTCAGTTTCACTTTTTATTATTCTCTGTCAATATATTACTCTGTCTTTTATCTGATCATTTGCAGTACTTTCACATTCTATCCACGTTTTACTAATGTTTATTAGAGGACACTTTTCTTCAAAATTAGCTGCCATAGTTGAAACTATCCTATATAGATCTTCTTTTTATATCTTGTACTATCAAAAAACTTATCCTGTTTTAAAACTTAAAAACCTATGCCACCTTGAACATAAAAAGTCCTAGCTAGAAAGTTCTTTTCAAAGAGTTCAAAGAGTAAAGGATATGCTGAAATATTTTATTTTAAGCCTCAGASATTCTTTAAACAGACTCAGTGAATTTTCACTGCGCCACATTGAGGTAGGCATTTTTCTTGGGGAAGCCATTCCATTGTTGCTATAGAATACACTGAAAAATACAGAGATCAAGCATCGAAATTTTAGTGCTGGCTAAATTTAGCCATTGAAATTTGAAAGATAATGACCTTGGATGCCATGATCAGCCAAGAAGGATGGGTCTATTCAAAAGGACTGTGCACCCTCTCATAGCTGAAGTCAGTAAAACCTGAGGACACTGTGACTTTATGGAAGTCATTTTTATCTTAAAAGGGGCAGCAAAAAAAAAGACACCTGTAATCAGGCAAGGCTTCTGAAATCATTAATAAATGTTGAGTTTCCAGGAAACAAAACAAGGTACTTCCCTCCTTTTTTTTCTGCCCTCAATATCATAAAGGGTTTAATCGGACTACACCAAAAAAAAAAAAAAAAGAAAAAAAAAAAAAACCAAAACAAAATTTAAGTTTAAAAAAAAATGAAATTATTTAATGAAAAGTCTTAACTGTTAAAACCCCTTGCAATTCAATTAAGCAAAAAAAAAAAAAAAAGGAAAGATTGGGTGCATCCTTGATCTGTTTCTTAATCTTTTACAGCAAGAAGAACATGTGCCATACACTGCGTGTGGGAAGTGTGTACGGATGACTTTCTGTACAAGTGCCATCTTCTTCTGGGTAAAGTTCTTCTCTTATTCTTTCCCCCCATCAATTCACTTTGCTAGTAAGTGTCTAAAGAATGATCCTCCCGAACTGAACAAAAAGTTACAATGGAACAGGTTCAGTTGGATTTCCATCTGATGCATAAATCGAGCCATAAGATACAGAGCCACATGGAGAAGGTAGCTGCAGTCACCCAATACTCATTAGTATACAGTATCAAAATATGCTGCAGCTGTAACTTGTGAGTTATGCTTGGGAATGTGGTCCATTGGTTTTTCCCTCATTATTTTAAGACAAATGTCTTTGCTTTTAGCGRGACGGAAGGGAAAGACTTTGGTTTATGTGCTTTCCTCCCTGCTAGTTTCCGTCTGATTTGTTCCAGTTGTGTTCTTCCATATTGTGTCTCACAGTCCATGACCTCTTTCAGGTTTTGTGTTTCACTTAACAGAGCAAAGCTGGATGCTCTTTAATCTCCTAGAGCTGCTACTTTAATTAAAACTAAACCTTGAAAGCAGTCCAGTCAACCATGACACAATATATAACACAATGAGCAGGCCCAGAGAGATTGCCGTGAGAAGCTCTGTGTTTTAGCATACTGCGTGTCCTCATCTGCAGCACAAATAGCAGATGGACGAGCCCTCATTCTACGTGATAGGATACAGAGAGGAGATAGAGTGGTGTCTGGCAACCCAGGAGAGCCTCAGCATTTGAAACACAGAGGAAAGAACACWGACTTGCAGCTGGATTTAAATAGAACAGACTTCATGCTGGAGGGAAGAGATTTGTTCTGGGTTTGTCACTTGTGTTACTGGCTGTTACTGGGCACACGGCAGGGGAGGTAGTTCATAGCAGTTTGCTGAGATGATAGTGAAAAAAGATACACAGCTCTATGGACCTCAAACTGGGTAGGCTGGTAGAGAACTAGCAAGAAAAAAAACCAGGAAGAGAAGAAGAAAGAGGAGATAGCAAGCAAGATGTGGTACATGGATCATTATTGTAACTCCTGCAGACTACATGACCTGACTCAAAATTTTTCTTTTCCTTTGAGGGGTCTGTAGTCTGTAATAGTATCATGTGGAAGATAAGGTGCATCCCCTCCATAATCAATGCAGACTTCTATTACCTTTGCCATCCTGCCAACTGCCCATATCAAAAAAAGTTTTCTCCCATCACGTGCCTCGAGGTGCAACATTTGATTACACATCTCATTATATTGGCTCACATCTTTATAAAGCTTGTTATTAGTCATAAAACAGACATCTCTTTTCTGTCCTGCAGTTTTACTATGCTACATGAAAAAGGGCTTCTTTTATGGATTCTCTGTTTATTGCCTGATATCTTACTTTATCATCCTCTTACAAYGGAATGGCAGGCACAAAATTGCTTTCCTTTTGCCTATTGTAAAAAGTGTTTTGATTCACTTTTTCTTAAAGCCAGTGGTTGAACACGAACATCTTTCTTGCATTCCCTTGGCAGATCCTTTTGATTATTGCTTCAGTTGTTGGAATCATTGTCTACAGGCTCTCTGTTTTCCTGGTGTTCTCTGCGAAGTTGTCACAGCACATCAGTGGAACGGAAACGCTCCGCAAGTACCTGACTCCACAGACGGCCACGTCAGTGACCGCCTCCCTCATCAGCCTTGTTGTCATTATGATTCTCAACGTCATCTATGAAAAAGTGGCCATCATGATCACTGACTTTGGTATGCTGCTACTGTACCTCAGATAGAAATGTGGGATAAAATAGCTAGAAAAAATAGCATTTGTATGTATAGTATTACGATAAATGAGCATCTGTACTACATATTTCAGAATTTTCCCACCAAGTGACACAAGGCCACATAGAAATTTTCCAATGTAGGTTTTCTCAGATTCAGAGGGATATTCAGCTCTTTGCCTGAAAAGTCCTTACGTAGGCAGCATGAAAGATCAATTGTTTACAGTTTTTGCTTGTGATACAGGCAAAGCAAAGAAAATTACTACAACAACCCCAATTTTTATGAAAAACAGATCAGTAAGGCATAACACATTCAATTACATTAGCTTTTGTTTATGGAGGAAATAGCTATTTTCTTGTAAATAAGTGAACTAAGGTCACCATTCCAAAGCTACATRGCACTCTGATGCTGTTAAACAGATAAACAGTCACAAATAATGTTATTCTCTATATCCAGGCCATCAACACTCAAGTAGCTATTTTACTTTAGATGCATGAAGTAGTGTGATGTTTTCATTTAATATTGTTTCATCAGTTCGAAGTGTTACATTTGCATCTTTCTTGAGTGTGCTGGATTTGGGTGCTTTTTTTTTCCCCTGAGTTATCAGAGTTTTTGCAACTTCTCTTTCTTTATTGTCAGCGAACACGTTCTTTCCTTTTTACAGCCCATACAGTTTTAGAATTATATAATGCTTGCAGTACACGTGGGGATTATGTACAATCCAAATGATAATGTTCTCAGCCATATTAGGGAATATGAGGTATACAGCTACTTTTCAGCTGAGGCTCTAGAGCAGCTTGTAGGTTACTTGTAGATTGGGTTGGGGGGGTTTTAATTTGGTTTTCTTTTTTTTTTTCATTGCAGAACTTCCAAGGACACAGACCGATTATGAAAACAGTCTGACCACAAAGATGTTTTTATTCCAGTTTGTCAACTACTATTCTTCATGCTTCTACATAGCCTTCTTTAAGGGTAGATTTGTAGGTCACCCTGGAAAYCCAGTTTATTGGCTGGGAAAGTATCGCAATGAAGAGGTAAGAATTTATAATGTATAATGTATGATTAGTCCAGGTMTTCTGCTGGAGTTGAAGTGTATAAAGTAAAACACAGTTGTACATATTTACCATTAGGGTTTAAAAAGTGGCTGCCTCCCAAGCTAATTGCCTCCTCACTAAACCCTATCATAAAAGAATATGGCACAAGACCAGTTGGGCTTAGAAATACGCTTACCCAGAAAAGTGTATTTTACCCATGGTCCTACAATCTGTGAATTGGCACGCAGGAAGGAGAAAATATCAGTAGAAGCATTCCTGTTCTGCTGGGTGACCCTGACCTGGTGATAGTGCAGAGCTGCATGACTTCACCTAGTATTTCACTCTGTTCTGTCAACCTTTCAAATGTGACCAKATGTGGCCTGGAACTGGCTTTTGCATAGCTTACTGAAAGGCTTGCCTAGGCAGTTTCCTTGGATTGCTTTAAACAATGTTATTATAATAAACCAGGAATGATTATTTTAAATGCTTCATTCATGCCTGAAAAGTTACCCAACTTCAAAAACTTTCCCTGTCCCTCCCAACCTTCAGTGTGATCCAGGGGGCTGTCTCCTCGAGCTCACAACCCAGCTTGCCATCATAGTAGGAGGTAAAGCTATCTGGAACAACATCCAAGAAGTGCTTCTTCCGTAAGTTYAAACTATGAAGTAATCTGCTCTTTCATATTTGAAAAATACTGTTGTGCTTGATGCCTTCAGGCACTTGGTCACTGAGTTTGGTAAGGGCATATTGTATTCTGAAAGAATGAGACTTCTCCTTTGGGGCTTTTTAGACAGTTGGKATGTTTTGCTCTGGTAGTCTGGGCTCCTGTCTCKGTTGTTTTAAATAATTTTAATTSTAATCAGAAATTCTTCCTTCCTCTGCAAGTCAAACTTGATGTGTTTCAGGTTGAATATTTAAAACTGAGGTAATAGAAGCTCTGAGAATATTTAACTGAAGAGTTGCTTAATATTGATTTGAATGATTTRTTGTTATAAATTGAGCTTTTAAAATTCATTAACTCATTAAGTTTTACAGTCATATGTGACATTCTTAATGCCTATATGTTCTTGTATAGGGTGTCTTGGGTTGGATCTTTGGAAAGTCATGTTTTGATGCAAACAAAAAGCACAGTGCTAACCATAAATGCTCCCTGTTTAATTTAGGCTGAGATATTATCAAGAACTCTGTTTCTTCTCCTGTGACTTGTTCTTTATTTCACATTAATCAGCGGCTGTTATACTGCTTGTAGTATGGAACTCCCAGTTTGCTCATGCACTCCTGAATGCCATAAGTACCAGCCCATAAGCACAGCCTTTGGCTGTGGTTCTTCCAAGCCCACAAATTGTGCTCCTCAGCCGCACAGTGATCCCAGTCCCAAAGAGTGTCATAAATACCATTTGGAGTTGAGGCTAGAATGCTCTGTTTATGATACAGCTGCTCCAGATCCCAGTGGTCCATATGGGCTGATAGTCATGGAGTAGATCTGTAGACCCATCCTTCTGCTCAACATCTACTGTTACCTGGGAAAGGGTCCCATGCCTGCAGATGTCAGCTACAGCCACAAACACAACTGACTTCCCCATCTGAAAACAGGAAATATATCATCTGATTAGAATTATTAATTCACTTCCCAGTGAATTAAAAGGATCTCTTCTGAATCTAGTTCTTAACTGCTTTCTTATTCTGCATATCTGCAAGTATAAAGAGAACCATTCGGGCTTTTTTTCTGCTGGGAAGCACTTGCTCCCACACCCTTTTTTTTAAAATATGGTTTGTATGTTTGTAAATAACCATTTTTAGGGAAAGACAACAAAAGGAAGGAAGGAAATTTTCAGTAATTCAGAATTAAATAAATTGATTGTTTAAAGCTGTAACAGCAGAAATATTTTTAATTTTTTTTCATTGATGGAACTTTTTAGGTTCTTTTATCAATGTTAGTGTTCTTTTTCTTCCTGTCTGATAGTTTGGTCAAAAATCTAATTGGAAGACGGTCTGCAGCTGCCAGATCAGAAAAAGTTGTTCCACGTTGGGAACATGACTACCACCTCCAACCCATTGGAAAACTTGGACTGTTTTATGAGTATCTTGAAATGGGTAAGTGACAGCTCAGTTTGGATTCACTACCTCTGCTGGATACAGACATTCTCTAAAGAAAATGTTCATATCAGCAATGCTMAATAAGGTAGACAGAGGAGACATTAATGTTTTTTGAGACAAGTTTTGATGAGCTATTACAGATGGTTTTACAAGCTTTTATTAAGCAGCTAAGCTTTAATCCAGTTTATCACTAGGAAACAGCATGTGACTGTACAAGGAGGAGTACTGCTGCTTCCTTGCCTGATCCTGTGAGAAATGCATTCAGAAGGCAGACCATTGCAATGTTCCAGTGTTGTACAGCAGAGCCCTGTGTTAGACTGCTCTGCTAGAGGTCTGCARTCACCAGGACTTGTTGCTGTAGCTTGGGAGCTGGCAGACCATGGTTTGTTGCCACTATCCATTCTGTGACGGCACTGCCAGCGACCTTACAGTGGTACCCAGACACCAATAAGATGATTGTTGATTTRGGCCTTCCAGTTCAGTACAGAGACAGATAGTCACAAGATTTCCAGGTCTTCATGATAAAGACATCAGAAAGAAATGGACATTTAAATATCCAAAATAGTTCCTCATGGTGTGTTGTGACTTGTAATATTTTCCTGTCCCCTTCACCTAGCAGGTTTTTCCAGTACTGTTGTGCTACTATTTTCTYATCCAGAAGATTCACTAGGAACCCAGGTCCTCTTTCTTGTTTCTCCCATCTGAATTTGGAATACATAAACTACACATGCCTACACTTGCTTATCTGCAGTAAGTGAAAGCCTCATCGATGCTGTAACCTCTCCCTTTCCCAGTTATACAGTTTGGCTTTGTGACACTGTTTGTGGCCTCGTTCCCCCTGGCTCCTCTTCTGGCTCTTATTAACAACATGTTGGAAATCCGTCTGGATGCGTGGAAGYTGACAACGCAATTCAGGCGCATGGTTCCACAGAAAGCACAAGACATCGGCGCCTGGCAGCCCATCCTGCAGGGCATAGCCATCCTTGCTGTGGCCACCAATGTAAGTACAGAGCCACTGACTGCAAGGGGTAAAATGCCTTCACTGCARGTGCTGCATCCAAATGTGGGAACGCTGCATGTGGCAATGCAACTTAAATGATCCTTAAAGCACCTCTTCTTCTTTAAGGCACCTCTTCTTAAAGCAGAAATTCAGCTTCTTTCCTGTGTGCTTAAAAATACCATGTGTGCTCAAAATTGCAGATCAGAATGAATTTTCTGAGAATTTGGACACTAATCTGTTCTTCAGTTGGAGTCAAAATAAGTGCACAACAGAGAAGTTGAATTTTAAGAGAGTTTGTTTAAAATATTTTGAAAAAAAAACTGATAAATATACCCGTAACAACAAAATTCAGACCTTACATATTTTTTGTATCAATTCACCAAAATTTTATTTGTAGGCTGCATTGTGGGAAGAAAAATAAGCCATTGGTATTTATCACTGTGGGTTATTTGTTTATTCATAAACAATAGCAAGTATGTATTAACTTGCAAAACATTCTCACTGCTGGCCTTTATTAAAGGAGCAATGACCACCGGTTTCTTGTGCAGGGACAATAACACCATAGACTATCCATGGCAAATAGCCTTTTTCAACAGGTCTGTTATCAGAGAGATTCAAATATGTTATGCTATAGGATAACTGTTTTTTCCTAGTCAATCCAACTGGATCTTGTAACACCAACATGAAATTGGAGGTTGAACATATATATTAAGATTACTTTAAAATATCATRCCTTACCACAGATCTTACAGCATTCAGGTTAGTATTAAAGTGACCTTGCACTGACTCAGASGTGTGTAGGCTTCTGTTAGGAGTGTGTTTGTGCCCTGCTTTGTGCAGTTAATGCCACTGTGCCAACACAGCATCAGCCGCTCACCTCCGTGGGGCTGTTGGCACGCCAGGGGCTCAGACCAGAGACTGTCACATTCAAACAGCTCTGCTGCTGGCATTGTGAGGACCTCAAAGARATTGGTGTTTGTTGCTAATGAAGTGTAGCCCACAAAGCCATGTGCTAGACCAAATGCTAGAAGCAGTTTCCTTCCTTTCTTTTTTCTGACCCGAGTCATCAGTCTTTCCTTTACCAACCCTCCCTTGATTTTACTTCAATACACAGAAAGTGCTTCTTCTCTCCTACACAACTTGTTACAGTTGATTACTCTTAGGCAGTGTATCCTCTCCTTAATGCATTTTTTACCTCTGTAATAGCTGCTTGTGACTTGCAAGCARCTTTTGCACAAAGCTACCAGTTTTGAAAGTTGCCATGAGGCAGTGGACTTGCTATTGCRTGGTACCAAAGCATCTGTTGCTGATTTGAAGACTGATTTTAATTAGTTATGGTATAAATGGAAAACTGTGTGCAGTAAGGATTGGGAAGCAAAGAATGTGATGTTTGTTTGTAGTTCTCCAGTGCAATACTCTGAAATGCAGCCCATAATTCAAGAGGAAAAAAGWTTTTCCTTTGAGAGGATGCCGTTGGATTAGTTTTCGTATTTCTGTCCTTGAAGCTCTCTGGAGCACATCTGGAGATAATTCAGAGRGAGGGAGGAGAGTGAGACAGGGTTTAGATTTAGGATGATGAGAGACCTGGGGCCTTTCAAAAAAATTCAGTAAGATCAAGTATTAAGCTGTGTAAATACCATATGCCAGCATCTTTCTAAATGATACAGAGAAGCAGCATCAAACTTGTTTGGTCCAAAGGGAGAAGGAATTTTTTTGCCATATTGTTAAGTTGACATTAATTCATTTATAGTCTGACTAGATGAGCTAATGGACATAAARAAAATTTATTTAACAAAAATTTTCTCTGCTTGTAATTCAGACTACAAATACTTTACTTGTACTCTACTTTTAACTCTACTTCAGAGTTAAAAACAGAGTAATTTAGCTGTGAGGTCGTCTCCCTGCATCTGCAAGACACAGTAATATATACTTCTTGTCAGTCAAAAACACCTACTCAGCATGTAAATATAAACAACACATAATTTTCACTTCATTTCACACTGGCATGTAATGCTTTAAAACAGTATTTAAAAGTGCATGCCAACTTCATTTGATTTAAGCCAAAGTGCAGTACAAGAAAAACACCTTATCCTTGAAAATTTTCAATGTGTTTATTTTAGTCCCAGAATGCCTCCCTTTTATTTCTCATCAGCCAAACTTTCTCTCAGCTGAACTCACTCATAACAATGTTCTGGAGAACTGAGCACAGATCTTGGACCACAGTCTCWAAAGGATTGTTTCTGCAACTTTTATCTTAACTACAGTTTAGTTTCTCAGGTTCATCAAAGTAAGCCAACTTAAAAGGTGAGATACTGGGATAGCATTCATCTCTGGCAGTGGTCCTACTTGAGGTAGGGTGGGTCTTGCCCCTTTTCAACTCCCTGCTCTTTCTCTTTGCTGTCTTTTCCCTTCAGTGCTGGCTCTTGCATTGTGCTGGCACCAGCACTTGATAAAYGCTTTTATGATGAATCAGACCGGGGAAAGGATCCAGTGGTGATTCCCAGTCAGATCAGCATGGTCATCTGATCTGCTGCATGGGGCCAGGAATGCCCAGACCAGCKCAGAGCACAAGTCAACTTCTAGAGGCAGAGGCAGGAGGTTGTTTTAGCTAGCACTGCCACCAAAGTGTTGTTCAAGGAATTGTAGAAGAGTTTTCCACTTTTTTTTTTCACCCACTCTCCCCTTTTTCTACAACTGTTACAAATATCTTCTCAGTCTGGGACTGTCTGGCTGGGAATGCTGCACAAAAATGTACAATTTTTATGCCATGTCATGAAAATGAGGAAAACCAGACTTCATGAATTGCACACTGGCATGATGGGAAATAAAATACAGATAGTAACCAGCTTTTATGCTCCTCTGTTACCTGTTCCTCTTGACTTTGCTCCTAACTCTGTCCCACGATTTTCCTGTGGTTTCTTCTGCCTCTTTTATACATCTCTGCCTAAACACCCCTCCCTCTGATCCCATCAGATCCCTACTTCACACCTTTCTCCTCCATGTCTGTGCCCTGGTTCTTTCCATCCATGTTGTCAAGTGGGTATTTTTACCTTGGCATGACCTGGAGTGCAGCTTGTCGCTCCTTGCCAGGTGSTGGGCACCAGAGATGCCTGTTATCAAGAGCTGGCTGGGCAGCTTCTTGCTAGGTACTCAGCTGCACGTCTTGCCAGTGGAAAGTCTCCCTCATAAGGAAACCTTTTGAACTTGCAGTAGCAGAGGAGGAAATTGGATTAAACATAGTGAACCTGTCCTCCAAAAAAGGCTGTTTTTGGGAAGTTCATGAGTTTAGAAAAGACTTCCCACAACAAACCCACAGATCAAATTTCCTACCCAGTGAGTAGCAGACTGAGTAGGACAGGAACTCTCTTGGGAGCAAGATAAAAACAAATGGTCACGTCATGTTAAACAGCACTATGCAGCTGCTACTAAAAAAAAAWTATCTTGGCATCAAGAGCAGTTTCCACATCTACGCTGTAGTAGGAGGCAACAAGTACCAAGATGAATTTGGGCTGGCTAGCACCTCAGAAAGGGTGGGATGTTTCCAGGATCAGAGATGGATCAGTTATATATCTAATTTATTTAATTCCTTTACTCAAACATCAGGGAACCTGGTGAAATTTAATTTTCTATTATTGAAGAACTCTTCTGTTGTTTCCATTAATTTCATCAGGCAGAATTTCTTTAAGTATCTCATAAGTACTCGTAAGAAGCACATTTGCTGATACCCTCTGCATGCACATGAAWAAAGTGGTTTATAGTATCACTGTTTCAAGGCATCCAGCAGAGCTAGTGTAATTTTGAAACTCTGTACAGAGTGCACATGCCAGAAAGAAATTGTTTCATATCTATAAGAGACTACATGCTCATTTACAGAATGAACAACCACAAAGGGGAAAAGCACATATTTTCTATTTTTAGCTCATACTCTAATTTTTGAGATGATAAGTATGTGGCAAAGGACTGCATGTTAAGGCTTATTTGTTTAATGCTGCTCTGTTGTTTTGTTTTTTTTTTTGTCTCTCTGAAATGCAGGCTATGATCATTGCTTTCACATCTGACATGATTCCTCGTTTGGTTTATTACTGGTCCTTTTCGGTCCCTCCTTATGGGAGTCACAGCAGTCACACTATGAAAGGCTACATAAACAGCACCCTTTCTGTCTTCAATATATCAGACTTCAAGAATGCCAGCAAGCCATTTTCCCCTTTGCTCGGGAGCCAAACGACATGCAGGCAAGTCTCAAATAAGCATTTGTCATTTTCCAAGGACAAAAGTAATGGGTTTCATATCTAAATTACCTAATTCAGTTTAAAATACCCAATAAGAAATATTAAAACACAGGGAAAGCCAGCCTGTTTTGAATGCCAGAATGGAGTGGAAGTACTCGCTGATAAGTTTGTGCTACTCAGATAATTCTTACTTTAATTTGGTTTTCTCCTAGCTGATAGTTTTGGTTGTTTTTTTTTTTTTTAAAAAAAAAAAAAAAAAAAAAAGCACCTTAAAATTTTTATAAGTAGCTCCTAAGAAAGTGGCAAAAATAGGACATTTCGGCCAAATACAGCTTGTTTTGCAGATATGATTTTAGCCACCACAGTAGTTCCCAAGCTAACTGTTCCTGGACGAATTAAGCAGGGCMATGTCGTGCTCCATCCTCTGGCCACAGTGCCGAACTGCAGAGATGCCGGAGATCAGCTCCTGACTTTGCTGCTTTGCTTTCAGATACCGGGACCTCCGCTACCCTCCTGGTCACCAGCAGCAATACGAGCACAACATATACTACTGGCATGTCATTGCAGCTAAGCTGGCTTTCATCATTGTCATGGAGGTCAGTGTACGGGGTTTGAACCATTGCTTATTCAGTCTCTTYCCTTCATGCAGAAAATCCTTCAGAGACATCCAGTCCATCCCAATGTCAGAGCTGATGATGTGTACTAGCATGAACAGGAACTTGGGAGATGTAAATTAAGTGTAGCACCATTAGAAAAAGAATTCCCTAAAATCATGACATCAGCTGAGGATTGCCTCACATATCTTCAGCTTCTTTTCTCAAGAACTGTAGAATTATTTTTAGTAGCAGAAATAGAAGGGATAATTACACTGAAAATATTTTTACCTGTACTTAGAGGAACTTGCGTGCACAGCATCCTGAATGCATGTGCATAATACATTTACATAATATATGAGCACTGGCAGAGTGAGGTCTATAAAGACAGCCACTGTAAGAGGTGAGTCTCTMGATGCCCATCAAAAAGCTCCTTCCTCTGCAGCTACAACCTGGGCTTATGAAAGATGGGAGTCAGTCCTAGATGAAGAGAGAGAAATATTGGATATTATTTAATTATAAAAGTACTAAGGGCTGATCCATGGACTACCGAAGTCATCAGAACCATGAAAATGGTAACAGMGGAGTTCCTGTAGCAGAGAAAAGTGATTGTGCCAGAGTCATTTGAACTAACCTCAAAAATCTTACAGGAAACTGTAGCTAGTATTTCCATGCAGGAGGGAAGCACTGGGTAGCASGGTTTCCCCAAAGCAGGCAGAGAAGTCCTTGCTCAAATTGGGATTGGAAAGTCAGAAATTCTTGTTATCAGATAATTATTCTATTTTATTAGTCAATGTCTTCCTAAAATACTGTTCTACACTGATAGGTACCAGTACTGAATCAACTCAGAGTATTAAGACATGAAGTGACATTTAATTTATAATCATAATAATGTCCTGTTCAGCCTGACTAATGTTTTTTCATTTTCACCTTTCCCAGCATGTCATATACTTTGTGAAGTTTATTATTTCATATGCAATTCCGGATGTATCACAAAAGACCAAGAGCAAGGTCAAACGAGAAAAGTACCTCACACAGAAACTCTTACATGAGAATAATCTCAAAGGTGTGAAAAAAAACATGGGTGAGGTAGCTGCCAAAATTATCAAGGGAGCAGAAAGCACTTTCCGAGCTAAAGTTGAATAAGGACTTTTTCACGTGGAAGAACAGTACTTAGCCAATCAAGCACTTTGGATTAATTTCCTTTACTAAACATTGTTTCTTGCAAATCTTAGATACTCATTTACCAGTTTTCCTTGGACAAATGCAACCACTGCAACTCAGATAAAAGTTACTATTTTTTTAAACAGCTTTTCAGGACATTAAAAAAAAAAAAATAAGATGAAAAGTATTTATCCTCTTAAGAAGATGCAGATTAATTCCCAAACACCTAGGCTGCTTTCTACATTTTTTGGGCATCGACTGTTAGATAACTTGTTTGACATGAATAAAATCTTAAGAACAAGAATGATTTGCGGTCATAATATAATCACATCTAATGAAGARGTTTTGATTGCTTGCTAATGCAAACCCCAGCTACAAAATGAAGAGGAAAGGCCAAAATATGAAGGAAAAAGAAAGAAAATACAACTCAAAATCACGTTGTTAAGCCATTGGAATTGGCAGACACGGTTGTTTGCTACTCTGAATTATCTATGCATACTGAGACTTAAACGGAAAACAAGATATTTCAATTAATCATGGACTTGGATCACAAGAAGCAACAGGACTGTAAGCCCACCCTGTTCATCAATCTCTGAGTAAACAGGAGACTTGCCTTTGAAATCAATGAATACAAACTGACCTTACAGTACTCCAAGTGAGCAGAAAACTCAGGCATTTTATCTTTCCCCAGTCAATGTACTTTCATCTGTTCACTCACCCATTCTGAGCTAAATGCTCATAGCCTTGAAGGTCTCCTACCTGTAAAAGCAGTAAGTGTTAAAATTCTTTTCACTTTCTAAATCAATATTTGTGGAGGGTTGCCTTTTGCATTTCTCTCACATCRGAGCATGATCTTCCCTGAGGTTTTGACATAGGATGAATGTGCAGCTGGACATTTCGACACAGTATTGTGTGATAAAGTGAACTCTGACAAGATTATGAATCTATTGAAACTGGGGTTTTGAATCAACCATTTAATAGGCCTTAACCATGCTATGAAGCTTTAAATAACAAGAAAGGATGTCAGAGGCATGTGCTACAGCCATCAGTCATCTTCAAACCAGGCTGCAGATCTGCTTGCTTATTTTGGCTACAGCTGGAAACAGGAAATTAGGGAATTACAGATTGAACATGTGTATGGAGAGCTACTTTGTGCCTGAATGATATTCCAGATTATTAACTTGCTTTCTCTTTTAACAGTTTTAATGGACAATTTTATATAGATCATGAAAACCAAAACCTTTTTTCAAAAAAGCAAAAGTATGCCTGTACTCTACGAACCAGGTGATTACTTTATGTTTGTAATTTTGTACTCTCCTTAAATGCAATAGATATGCAGATTTTTTAGGCAGATAATTCATATAGCTTTTTATGTATCAAGTCCATTTAYAGAAACTAAATAGCATTTAGAAGACAGATTTTATCCAGTCAGTAATCARAAAGAATTAAACATTTGAATTTTTACAGCAAAACTTCCAAATATTGTCTGTTGTGTAACTCAAGCCTGTCTTTTTAAGCAAACCCTATGGAACTATAAGATCATTTAGATTGGAAAGGATCTTTAAGATCATCAAGTCCAACACTGCCAAGTCCCCAACTAAACCATGTCCCTGAGTGCCACATCTACATGTCCTTTAAATACCACTCTGGRCCCAGCCGTCCAGCCAGTGTTTTACCCTGCAAACAGTGCACTTCTCCAAACCATGAGCAGCTCAGCACCTGTGGATCCCACACAGCCCCAGAGATTTGTGTCTGTCTGAGTGGTGTGGCAGGGCACTGATCATTTCCCCTTGGATTATGAGGGCTTCATTCTGCTCCCTACCCKWCTCCCAGCTCAGGAAGCTGGGTACGCAGAGAACAACGGGCTTTACTATGAAAGAATGAGGTAAACAAGGCATTGAGTACCTCAGCCTTTTCCTCATTCTTTGTTGCTGTGTTTCCCACCACATTCAGTGAAGGATGGAGAGTCTCCTTAGCCCTCCTTTTGTTGCTAATATGTTTAGAGAAACATTGTTATTGCCTTTTACAGCAGTAACTAGATGAAGTTCTAGTTGGGCTTTGACCCTTCCAAATGTTTCCCTGCATAACCTCACATAGTCCTGCAGAGCTGCCTGGCCCGTCTTCCAAAGGTCATCAACTCTCCTTTTTCACCTGAGTTCCAGCCAAAGCTCTCTGCTCAGCCAGGCTGTTCTCTTCTTTTGAATATTTCCAGGAGTGGAGACTCCACAACCTCTCTGGGCAGCCTGTGCCAGCACTCAATCACCCTCGCAGTGAAAAAGTGTTTCAGTTTGTGCCTCTGGTCCTGTCACTGCATAATATACCAAACTTCTAGTTAAAACAAGGTTTTGTCCAAAAAAATGCTTCAAGAAACAATTTCAGTGAAGTACTCAGAATTTCCCTGTGCAAAATGAGTTGGGTTAGAAAGGACAGTCAGCTCCTTTCCTRCTTGGAGCTGTTGATTTTATCTTTCAACAGGACCTTTCTCATTTGCAGTTGTGTCCAGATGAGAGATGCCATTTTCATTCCCTCATCAGTGATCACAGCATCAGTGTGCCTTAAATACCTTTCCAGGTGCATTGTTAGAGGGCTGGGGCAGCTAAGGAGGCATCCTGTGATAAAGAGAGAAAAATGCAGCACAAAATGGACCATTTCRGGTAATTATTTGGTCTTCAAGAGGTAAAGAGACTAGGAAACAAAGGAATTGTCATACTGAGTAAGTGATGGCAGAGTTTAAGGCTGTTTTTCAGGAGTGCTTGGTCTTTTACTCCTTGTYTGATACCAGTAGACTCTCCAAGCTTTGTGTTTCTTCCTACATCAGTTGGCACAATTCCCTAAAAGGGGAGCTAGCCCTCAGTTTGTATTATTTTATATAAAGAGTTTATATTCCTGCCTTTAAATAACAATTAATAACCATGCTACATCAGCAAAGCCTGTGTGTCTATGGCTTAGGCTCCTCCTGTAATAAAATCCTAATCAGCCCTGGGGGTGTTTCTATGTAACCATTTTTGTTCAGATGATGAATGTGCTTTTGAAACCGGCCTTCCTCTTGTCTCCATTTTTCTGGTGGTGCTTCCCGTCACAGACTCCTCTTGGTGCACATGGACTGAGTTCCTTTTGGTCTAAACTGAGCCACAAGGCAGGTTTTAGATATGCCCTTAGTGGTCACTGCCAGGCACTTTGTCTGCAGAGCTGAAACAAGAGCTGGGCTGGAGAGAGCAGTGAGCTCTGCATGGGAATCTCCTGGTCAACATTAACTTTGTGCCCTAGTGATCTGCTTCTGAAATGCCATGCTGCTTGCTAAGGTAGCTGTAACATTTCTTTTCAGGAGACATTATATCAGGAATTTGGTTCAGTTTGCCATGTGCAGTGCCATTCAGAGCAGAGTTCTGAATGAAAGAAGAAGGAGACCAACACAGTGCCTAATAATTGCATTTTAATAGTTTGATTTAAGCTGTGCAATCTCCATTGCCTCTACCTCCAAATGATGAAATGTGCTCTGCTTGTATGCAGGAAGCTCTGCAGAGGCATAAGAACAAAATGCTGGGGGGCAGTTGCTAACATATTAGTATTTGTAATTTTTWTTTTTTTTAGGCTAGGTTACTTTAATTAAAGATCTGCTTGAAGGGAAAAATAGCATTTATTTTGAACTATGAATCCATTTTACTTTTTTTACACTTGATATGTAGGCCAGACTCCTACTTTGTACAGATCAGTTGGAGTCAGAATTTGGACCAGTGGACCATTTAATTGCCTTAACAAGTACCATAAATTACAGACTATCACCACTGTTTAGACTCTGTATTTGTCAATTAAATTCAGAATGTAAGAGTTTACTTTTTGTATTTTTTCTAAGAATGTTTGCTATTTGTTTCTGAATATTAAGATTTCTTTATATTTATTGTCATTAAATAAAGTCTATTTTAAAATAACAATACATCTGATGTTTATTAGTGTTATTTGTTTTTCCTTGAATGATACTGCTGCTGCCAACTGCCACATTTAAATTACTACAGTGTCATCYCTCTCTCATTTCCATATTCATCCTCTTTTTCAGTCTTATTCCATTAAACTGTTGCTAGTGCTGAAATTCATCTCCTGTGTTTTTCTGCATCCCCTAGGTGGAAGTCATTCCTTTCATCACCAAGTTCATGACAAGGACCATTATGTTCTCATACAAATAAACAGTTTAGATCTTTATAACCTTTCACTCCCATCTTGACAAACCCTGTGCAATGTTTCAGAGTCACCATTTATTTTTTCGTCTGGGTAGAGTCTGGGATGCTCCCAGCTCCAGGGAGTCCGCTCTGTCTCTCCCTGCCATCCAGCCAGCCATCAGTTCTCTTCTGCTTCTGCTCTGGCTCTTGCTGTCTGCTTCAAGAAAATCCTTCTCTAAGACTTAGAGAACAGAAAGGTTAGAGGGTGATTTAAATAGAGACCTTCACTGCACTGTGGAGTGTTGTTTTATTTCACATAGGGATTCCCAGGATCTGCTTTCAGCAGCTTTAAGATAGTTGTAGAAGCAGAAGTACTGCCACTTCTGACCTGTTCTCTGCTGACCAAGGGCTATTGTGTCTCACAGATGCCAGTACCCACATTGCTCTGCCACTCCTGCTTTTGTTTGGTTTTGTCAGACCAAGAACAGAAGAAGCTTTATAATAAAGATTATTGTCCCACAAGCAGAAGTATATAGTACGATCATAGCCCAGATCTATATGAGGACTGTGCATTTTAAAAATGACTGATAAATTTAAAACTGTTCAAAGGACAGGCTTTAGTTATTTTTCTACTTAATGCACAAATAGCCAMAGTAGCATTTTACTGCTGGTGATGCTAGAATGTAGCTCCTCCTGTCACAGAGCTGATGAAGTGCACTTATTTTGTACAGTCAGTGTGAACCAGATGCAAGCACAGAGTTCTCTGCCCCACCTGGAACACCCAGCCCTGCTACTGTGCTCTGCCTGCACATCACCAGAGATGTCAGCAAAGGTATGAGCAACTCACACCAAGTCTAGATTTTTCTCTGGTATGCCTACCTGTCATTTCCAGGCTATTATATAAGGCTGCTTTTCAATACAGTGGAGAAAGTGATCGTGACTGCAAGTTCTATTTTTATTTGTGTTTTTGTGGACCTCAAGCACAGATTGGGAGCAGGTATGCAAAACACTGAAATGATACGTAGTTAGTCATAAATAACCTCAAAACAGATTGGAGCGATATTTTCCWCATAAGAAAAATAATATTTTTAATAGCCTGATAATAGTCAAAAATTATTTTCAGGGAAGTTGAAGAAAGTGGTTTTTATTTACAAGCTGTAAGTGCATCAAAACAAGAGCCTTTTAATATTGCTTTCTACGATTTCTGCTGCATTCTGTGGAATTATCGCAGCATACATCCTGTAAAAGCAATGCTAGTTGCTGAGATTAAAGTTAATCAGTCAGCRATTGTATTAATTTTATCAAGATACACTATTCTCTACAAACATGTTGTCTATAGCAGTATCCTAAATGCTGAAGAGAAAGGAGAAAAGGTACACAACACAGACTTAAAGGAGGAGAAAATCCCACTGCATTCCATGCTGCAACATGCACGGGCCAGGACACCAAAAAGCYACGTCTAGCATGTGAGGAGAGCTGGGGGAAGGATGAGGTGGGGGAAGAAACTCATATTTTAAGTTGTGCGACAGAAATTACTGCCAGCTGTGATAGCATTAACACAAAACCAGGGATGGGGCAGGGGGAGTGTTAGGCATTCGTGCAGTATCATGTAAGCCTCTCACACAATTGCTCAGCTTTTGGGTGGACGTCACACAAGTGCCTAAATAAGCTGTGCTGGGAGCCGGGGCCCCCTGCGGCCACCACCTTACCTGCCCATTCTCTGTGATCCCCTTGCTCTCCTGTTACAGCCACACTGTGCTCATTCATGCAGCCGTGTTCTAAACCGGTCTGGCTGCTCACACTGAGAGTAACTTGTAAGCCTCTCTGGAAGGGCACTGCAGGATCTTCGCTTGCTGCAGCCAGGCAATCCAATGGAAAATGTGACCAACRCTGCTAGGCTGGCATTCAGCCCTGAACATCCATCCCTTCCATTGAGGATCGAGGGTGCTTGGGGTTTGTCATGTTCTCGGGTTTTATAGAGCCCAGAGTACCCTGACTGCCAGGGGTTAAGGTTACTTGTCCTGTGAAAATATTTTGGCATCCGTGCCAACATAGGGAGGCAGTGGCTCTGTCTTCTCCCTGTCACCCTGGGGCTGCCTGCTGCCAATCCCTGTGTTTGTGCAGCTGTCYGCTGGGCAGAGGAGTGTGGCTGCACAGAGGGATGTGCTGGCATGGGTGGCCSTGCTGGCACGGGTGGCTGTGACCACACGGGCGGCCCGTAGCCACATGGGCAGCCTGACAGAGGGTCCTGCAGGGTGGGAAGGGGACATGAGGCAGCAGGAGAGAGAGCCCAGCATTGGGGAAGCCTCTGGCCCAAGAAATCTAACAAAACACAACCAAATGGGCTCCTCATCCCACAGTTTAGCGAGCTGAAAAGAGAGGCATTTGCCTGCCTGCCTAAGCTGCTTACACAGGTGAATGGGCAGGGTTGTGCCTTTAAGAATCCCCTRCATAGCTGCAAACAAGCAGAGCTGGTCTTGGCACCTGCTCTGTGTCCTCTGAATATCCCTATTCAGTGTAGCTATTGTGCTTTGAGATCAGGCTTCACCTGAAGCCAAGTGAATTTTCCAAGTTCAGACCTGCTCTCTCTGTGTTCATATCTTTAACTACACAGAAGATTATATAGATGGTTAAAAACTCTCAGAGTCGGGCCCTTAATCGTTGTCCTYAATGGGATTTTGCAAATAATACGGCACTGTTCTTTCCGAGATTGCCAAAATGTCACATGGACATTTGAGAGCCCCGGGACAACAAGGGAGTTTCACGCCAGCAACCTGCAGGAGCCAGCCTTGGGACAGAGGGGACACCAGACAGGGGTGTTTGCAGGAGGTCTTGGCCAGAGGCAGAGGTCACAGGGCGAGGGCAGCAGCTGTCCCATCCCCAGCCACACAGCCCCAGGTTACAGCGCTGACAGCCATGCCAAAGCAAGCACTGGAAGCTTCTTGTTAATTAGTAACTACTTACTTAGACCTGGCAAAGGCAAAAACTGATCAGCCTTTCCTGGAGCACTGTACCAGTTATGGACCTGTTACTGCTCACAGCAGCTTTCTTTCTAAAAGATGCTAAAGTATTTCTTCTTATCTCTTAAAATGGTATATGTGAACATTGTATCCATTTTTGCACATGGCTACAAATAAAAGAAAAAGACTGTATTTGTGCTCTTCGTAACTTAAAGCTTCTACTTAGGGACATAAATAAATAAATAAATAAATAAGCCAAACTGATTTTCTGTCCTTGTCAGCCTGGTCCTGTATTTTTTTTCCCCAGTGATCTACAAGGGAGAAAAAAATGTCACCATCCCCCAAGAGCAGCGATTAACAAATCCTTTCTTATCTTGCAGCTGAAGTAATGACATCTTATTGACAGTGCAGCAGAACAAACAATGTCTTATTGAAAGCACCAGTGCTGGAGGATTTGGGCTGTCCTCGGGACTTGAGACCCAGTAGTGACAGCAGGTTTTACTGCTAAATCAAAGACAGTGTCTGCTCTGGTTCTCCAATGGCCTTTAGCAGTGTCAGGCACACAGAAGTTGTGCATAGTTCACGGAGGAATCACCAACCCATAAACTCAGTCCAGTGCAGGGACCTTCCTACAAGAAGTATGCCCAAAGCAGCAAGCAGTTAAAGTATGATCTGTGGGACATAGGGGAAAAGTGCTGGAACTTTTCTTAAAGACTGTGCTTGACATAAGGGTTAGTCTGGAAATATAGGTCCATCCATTTCTTACAACCTGGTTTAGCCTTATCAGAGTCTATGACAAGTCACTTGCTAATTTCTGTACCTCATCAAGTTAATTAGTCTCGGTGCAGACTTGCAGCTGTTTGATGCACAAACGTGAATTGGTGATTTGGGTTTTGATTTTCATGTCTGTCTGTGCTTTTGTTAAAATTATGAATGTGCCTCGGTTCTTTAGATAGGTTCTCCTTCTAGTAATCTCTTGTGGGTAAGAAGAGGCTTTTGCAAGGTATCAGAGTTAGGTCCATTGTATACACGTGGCTTCGTACAGATGAAAACTCAGTCAGACAGAAAATGTAACTGTGCCTCTCAAAATCACTCAAGCATAGGGGAAACAAAAATGTGGAAAATGTTGTAGCACTAAAGCCTACAGCTTCAAGTAATCTAAGCCACCRCTGTCAGAGCTCAATCACATATCCTGTGTCCTTGAGCTTTCGTATGCATTTTTCAGCCATCACTTGTGTTTTCTCAACATCCTGATGAACCGGCTCAAGATGCAAAACTGAGAGAGAACTAACTAAAATCATACAAACACTGAATATTCTACCAGCTTATCAAAGGGCCAGTGGACACTATTTCTGGTGCACAGAAAGAGCAGAACTCCATGTGAAGGCACAGCAGGGGAGGACAGCAAGACCCACTTGGAGTGCTTTAAAGTCTTGTAGACCCATGTCCTGGTGTCCTGGCTGGGGAGGTGGAAGAGGGAGTTGAGTGGGTCTAACAGATCTCTACTACCCACAGGTCATCATTCTCCCTCTCCATCAACCTTCACAAAGCACAGCATTCCTCAGCCCTTTGTGAAGATGATTCAACTCATCAGCCTGAAAGAAAATCACACCATTTTTACCTATTCAATTTTATTCTGGGTAAGTGAGTCAACCTGGCTCACTACAGATCCAAACTGCACCAGGAACAGAGCAAGGGTTGAAGGAACACACAGTCAGAAGCTGGGGGATCAAATCTGCCCTGTCAGRGGTAATGATGTATTAGAAAAACTGAGCCATCCTCAGCCTTGTGACTGCAGCTCTCTAAGTTCCATTACTTCACAGAATAGCAAGTTGGTTTGCAAATGCTTTTTTTTATTCTTTATGTTTGTGTTTACAAAACCAAGGCATCACATCTGTGCCACACATATATAATAGACTAAGACAGAATGAGAACATGCATTAAGAAAGTGCTCAATTTATGAGTATTAAATTTAACAGATCTTAGATTAAATACAGCTTACACTGTTGAGTAAACAAAGATTAATGTTAAACCCTGTTTGTGCTACAGCAGGAGTGAGGAACATGTGATGTCTTAACTTGTGAATATGCATTTTCAAAATGCAGCAGCAAGGCCAGAAGGAAAGTGGAAGGAAACCAAATTCAAGCCCCCTGAGGAAGCTGAACATCCACCAAGGCCTGGCAAGGAGAATGCTGAAGGACCTGTGACAGAGCAAGGCTTGTTCTCACAACTGGCTTCTCAAACGGCCACTAATAATGCTGGCAAACATCTRCCTCAGGAATACCACTTCCATTTTTCAAGATAATCCTCTTCAATTAAAGCTGAATTCTCAGGAAAATAAAAACTTATTAACTATTTAAATAAATATTTCAATAGAGAAAGAAATTCTTACAATAACCAGTCAGGACATCCCCAGCAGTTCTTCTCTCATATTTGCTACTGTAGGTGCTAAATGTTAGAGGCTTTGAGCCAGATTATTCCTGATTAAATGTGCAAGAGATGATCTGTGGGTTCAGCAGCCAAGCCCAAAGAGACTATATTCAGCATGATAGCCAAGAGAGTCTCCAAATTCCCTCTTCTTCACCCAGGAATAAGATGTAAGTGTGCCCAAACCTCAGTTCTGAAGTGGAAATGTTTTCCCTCCTCCAGCTTCAGAATTGCCTGATTCGTACCTATGACCTAATAAACATCCTCTGCTTTGTCTGGCTTTTGCAAAAATTAAAAATATCCTATTTGACACTTAGATATCCCATATTTAATCACTTTTGTACAAAAAAATTCCCAAACATTTGCTTCTCCCTGTTGGTTCTGGTTTTAACTTGGTCTTCCAAAGAAGGAGGACTGACTATACTTGTACTTCATAGCTTATGGTCAAAATGATGTCAGGGCAGTTCTTCTCTGCCCCACTCTGGTGTGCTCTCTCAGCAGCAGAAAGCTCATAAGAATCCAGCAGCCACCACATCCAAGTCCARCATCTGGCTCCAGTCAGCCTCAGACATAAGCCTAAACACTTAGCACTCTATCTTATCATCCCTTTTTTGCTTTATCTTTCCAGTGTGACAGGAGTTTCATCTCTTAAAATATAAACATTCTCTGCCTTTAAATACCAACATTCTCATCTGGCTTACCTATAATTAAACCATTATTAGAGTTACTTAATTTTATTTCACACATAGTTTAAGGATGASAAAAAAATACCACAAAATCATGTGTGGCTCTTTGCATTGATTTCATTTATTTCCATTGTCCAGCCTTAAATGGGATTGTGACTTGAAAGGGTATACTGTAGATAAAATTTTTGATTGCCCAACACTGGAAGGGTTATAAAACTGTGAACACACCATCTGAAAAAGAAATATATTACTTTCCTTCAAGAATCTCCATTTCTGAGTTCATAGGCCCCTTAGGTCCACGTTACCTAATGAATTATCTTCAATCATACTGGTAATACATTAATGGAAATGTTACATTTGGTCACAATTTGCAAAATTCATACAGATAAATCTAATTATTTTCAATCATTTTAAMTATTTTAATTGCAGGACCATGAGGTGAAACGTAGCTATTCCTGAGGCAGACAGTTTTCCAAAGAGGACATTCWATGCTTGGTATATCCAAGTATGATGAATCCCTCCTTTTTCTGCAACAAAGCCACTGGAGATGTTTGCATTTACATTTTCAAAGCGTTTTCTCAGTCAAATTCTCTCCAAAATTTCTCTCCACAATTTTCTCCAAACCCCCCTGGAAATGTACTTTGCAGAAAGATCAGAAGARCCATCTTTGGTCTGTATTCCTCTTTTAATTTGACTGACACAAAGAACCTGGGCTGTATTGCCTCCCAGGCCAAGAAAGTACATCTTCATTTAGTCACAGTGAAACCAAACATTTGTTTTCATTAAATTAAAACTGCAGAGGAGATAATCCCAGTTATTAATGAGCTTCAGATATACTTTTTTATATACTATAAAAAATAAACGAATGACGTATAACACACATTTCTAAATGACCATAAGTAAATAAACACCAGGAAGGACACCAGGAATCTGGTGAACAGTCACACACCTTGCTCTTYTCTAAAAGATCCCACCTCTAAGGTGACAACACAAAAATATGGTCCAAGATTTTTTTTTCTTTTTATTGTAAGACATAAACAAGTGTCTTAAAGTAATGGCTGAGAAGACAAACTTAACCTGTAGGCTGATACTGATCTCTCAGAGAAGCAAGGAGCAGGGTTGGGGTCAGGGCATTCCTCCAGCTTGGTTGATGGCACCACCACTTAAAAGAACAGTAAGGAAAATGGGCAGGGAGAGTAGAGGGAGGGGTGAGCCACAGGGCCAAGTTTCACCTAAATCAGCATGATAATCACATTTCTTCACAGAATATTGTCCTTAAGAAAGGTTGTTCTGAGCCTTGCTCCTTAATAAAAGGGATAATAGCTCATGAGAGCAACAATCACAGGAGATATTTCTAGTCAGCTTTTGTTCTTGTACTTGGCCAGTTTATGTGCAGCCTAAGGGTATAAATAGAGAGACTATAGAGGGGATTAACAGGCTTGCTTTCTAGCAGGGCTCATGTGCCAAAGCGATGACTCTATTAGCATTGTTTCCCCTGAAAGGTTTGTTTCACTCAGAAACCGGCACAAAGGCACCAAACTCCTTCTGGGGCCCCATTTTCCCCCCTGAAGAGGAGGGAGGCCTCACTTRTGGATCTAAATACTTTGGTGTTTATCCTTTTATCTGGGATAACCCAAAGAGGTTTTCCACCCCTCCTTTGCCAAAATCACAGGCAAGGTTTCTGGGGGGAATTTACACCCCTACAGATCCCCATTAGAAGAGTCACTTCGCCACTACAGCATTTTAACACTGAATATTATTTGATGAACAGGTTGTTAGAGGTGACTGTAGTCTTTCACTCTTCTGTGCACTGGCAGCCTAACAGAATGCTCCAGAGGGTAGGGAATACAGGGATTTAAAAGCTAAGCCTCATCTCCCCAGGTTTTAGGGCTCTGGAGCAAGCCACTTCAGGATCCTGCTGTAATTAACTTTTCAGGCACTTTTCAGGTGTGATCATTCTGATCCATTTTGATTGACATTGGGATGGGGTGAATCACCTGGAGGTCAACAAGAACTGGCTGAGTTGTCTGCAGGTGACCAGACAGGGTTGTATTTCTGCTCCTGTTTTCTWCCTCCCATGGACAATTTCTTTCACTAAGCTCCCAGCTACTCAGATAACCCCCAGTTACTGAGTTAACTCTCAATTTTGGGGTGTTTTTTGTTTGTTTATTTTTAAACATAATCTCATTTTTGCAAAGCTTTTTAAAAATTAATATTTCCTTTTTAGGGATAGATCTCACATGGATGTAATCATCATGGAGAATGMAGAGAGGCACAGCAGAGAGTGCAGTGACTTCCCACAGAGTGAAAAGCTGGAGAAAATTAACATGGAACATCCATCAGCACAGGAGCAACAGGACATTGCTCTGTACTAGCACTCCATAGGATTCACCAGAATGTTGACACATGTTATTAAATTAAATATTATCACCTTGCTCTGGATAAGCTCTAGATTAGAGTACATCAAGGGATGAAGACTATGGCTGACTCTGTTCCCACAGATACATCTTTAAGCAATTTGAAAAATGAATCAGTCTGATTTTGACCATCCATGTGGTGGGCAAGGTCTCCCTGGTGGGCCATACTCAGCTGCATGATCCTGTCTGATATGTGCAGAGCTCAATTCAAGCAAGTGGAAACAACGGTCTGCRTGACAGGATAATCATTCATCCTGGGTGCCTCGTGCATGGCCAGGATGGAGCAGAGAGCCATCTAAATAGCTAAGTGTGATTCACTGCACCRTAATTCAAAGTCAGTGGTATCTTTTATTAATCATTTATAGAACTGTGTATTATTAATATATGCAGAAGCAGCTGTCTCCCTCTCTCTCTGGTGGAATTTGCTTTTGTGAGTGATTTGGGGGAGACCAAGGAGACGAAGAGCCAGAAGCCCAGCAGAGCTTTCCCAAAAGAGCAGGGGAGCTGCAGAAGTAGGTCATAAAATGTCTCAGGAGATAGATTGGTCCTTCCCTCATTAGGATAATTAGGGTATTTTTCAGCACCCAGGACCTTAGCTCGTACAAAGGAGTTTGGTCCCATTGATTCCATTTCAGCCAGACATATTGACACTTCCTGAAAATTAGGCCCATGATTATTTAAATATAAAGAAATACCCTTCAATATATCTCAATTACAAGCCCAAAAGATATACTGGGTGGGCAATAACACTAAGCAGGACAGGCAACACACTGCAGTAACAATAACATTTTAATGTTCCTTAAGACATGGGCCAAAGTGCTTTTACTGCTTCATCATGAATACATTATAGAGATATAGAGGCTGTCTCCATGTGTTTATAAAGCAGATATTGCTTCATTCTTATTCACTGGTCCATGTTTTCTGCTTACMAGCACATTAGAGCTGCCCCACTACGAGTTCTTCCACTCGAGGACTGAATCTCTGAACACTCTGAAAGATTAAAAAGGACTCTTGGTTTTACAGAAATCCTCTTGGCTTTACAGAAATCAGCTCCTCCTATTTAGATACCTAATGAAATTCATAGCAAGCATTTCCCAGCGTTTTTTCTTTTCAATCTTTTTATTGGCCTGTTCCCYGCAGCACCTTACAACACAGCAAGACCAGCTTGCTTAGTCTGCTAATATTTATACTGTTCCATGAAAAAGCAATTTTAAGGAATGACGTATCTACCTCTTAGCAGCCTTTATAATTAAGTAAAACAGAAAAACTTTTTTTTGTTTTCTTACAAGAACTGAATATGAAATATTTTCCCTCCCCAGTTTAAGACCAAATTTATACATTCTGCAACCAAAGGAAAACCCAAGACCTTGGGAAGTTTTCCACAACCATATTTAGAAGCCTGGAAAAAGCTGGAGTAAACCTTTTTCACCAGGRGTTTAGGGAAAGCAGAAGTCCTGTGCCAATGTGCAATTATCTAAAATGACAGCACAAAATTATTTCATTAGAAGTAACTCAGTGAGTCCTTCCCAGTTAATTCTTATCCCAGCTGCCGTCCAGAATCTGGGCACACTCTTGCCAAGTTTGAAACCAGGGAAGCCTGACTTGAGTCAAAGCTTTCAGAATCCCAGGAGGGGGCCTGGACTCACCCTCATGGTCGAAAGAAGAACAGAAATGTTCCTCCCTGTTCCATTTGTCCCTCCTCCTCCTCCCTCTTCCTCCTAGCTTGGACCAGAAACACATCATTTTAGCCAAGAACCTTTCTGTAAGGATTTGTATCCATAAGAAAAAGAATATTTTCCCTTAACAGCTTCAGTTTAGAATAA
>NW_026623292.1:2560071-2597654 GCF_030028575.1 Malurus melanocephalus
AAGATATACTAACCCATTGGAAACTCTGTCAATGAGAAAAAAAATTATTTTAATATATCGATCTCACAGTGTGAAAATTAACATAATTCTACAAAGCCCTAAGACTGAAATATTGCTGCTAAAACACATCTAAGTCCATAACACAGAGCACATAAACCTGAGACCTAACTTTTCCTAGTTTTGTCTTGCAATTTGATGGAAATTTTAAAAATCCAGTTTTTATGTGACCCTTTTCACTTAGWGGAACTTAGTGACAAGATATATTTTTTGAGATCAATTGCAATCTGAAAGCTGATCCTGGCTAGGACTGAAAATTTTAGTTGTCAAAAAAAATTGATYTTGTTATTGTTTTCATTTCACTTTTAGGAACCAGTGATTTTCAGTTGTTTGTATTTGTCAAGAATTGTGTTTTATCCTTGCTGGGAGGTTTGATGAAAACCCAATCAGTGCCTTATATGTGTGTTATACCTTGTAGAAGTTCCATCACTTTTGTATTGTTTAGTTTAAAAAGCCATATAGATGCTAGGTGGTTTTTAAGATTCACAATTTTTAACTGAAGCGTTAGAGGAATTTTCAGTTAAAAGAACTGCTTTTGCATCTGGATCTTAGGAGTGTACCAAATCTAGCTGAACAAATCTTCAAGATTTTAGACTAAGAAAAAGCACAATTTACAAAGACTTTTGCAATTTAAAAAAAAAAAAAAACAACAAACTACTCTGATATTTACATCAGTTACAAGTGTATGCAGTATTTTCTAACCTATGGCTTACATTTGTTACTGATAGTTTAGCTTAGAAATAAAACGAGATGTACAACACTGAATGAAATGAAGTACTGTTTGCATTGCTTCGTAAGAATGGATTTCTATTAAAACCTGTTTATTGTAAAGCTGGTCCCCAAACCAAAATTAAGTTTTTGGGGTTTTTTTTCCCCTATATATAGAAAATAAGGCAATGCAACTGCTTGATTGGTCTTCTGGTAGGTGGTGAGCTAAGGGGCYCCTGAGGGGACCCAGGTGAGGCTGAGCAGGTCTGAGGGCCAGGGCTCTCCCAGGACTGAAAACCTGGTGGGGATAAAAAGTCCTTGGTCTAAAACTGTGTGACTCACCCAGAGACAGGCACCAYGACTGACCGTTTTCCAAACTCAAAACCAGAAGTTGATGAAAGTCTTGGTAGCTCTTTCACACTTTTGTGATCAGTTTCTTCAGGAACATCTCTCTAGGACTAGGTAATGGTAATTTAATGGGCTATTTCCTCCAAYATCCACCTTTTACTGGCCAAATGCAATGCAGTTCACCTGTCTGATGGATTAGGAGAGCAATTCCTCCTCGTGTGAAGTAAAGCCCATAAGTTACAGAATGTCTGCTCTTCATCTGAATGTGCAGTGTGGAGTTTCACTACACTTTCAAAAGACAGGGTGAGCAGGAGCAAGGCAGCAACTAAATTATTTTTCCTGCACTGATTTATCTATTGCGCTTCTGATTCCAGGTACTTTCTTTTTAAGTGAATTTAGTTGGCCCTGCAGGTCTCAATCCTTCCTGCCCTTACCGAAGCGAAAGGCAGTTTTGGCAAAGTTCAGAAATATCTGTACATCAGAGGAAGGTGTGCTGTCATCCATCAACATTCCCAAGTGATGCAGAGCTGGGAACAGCGGGGCAGGCGTTGCTGGTGGCTGTTCAGAGTGAACAGACACAGCCCCTGCCCTGCTCCAGCAATGCACACCCACAGCTGCCCAGGCTCGGGGAGGCCTCTGCAAGCATTCACAGGGGCAAGAATCAAGTTATTTAAGCATCTTGTTTTTGCCCTCTGGGATAGAGGCCAATGTGATGTCATCTAATATTTCTATTTCAGGAATTTGTAAAATGCAGCCTAATTTGAAAATGGGCCACAAATAACGCTGTTAGTGAAGGTTTTAAAGATAAACAGTCACCAACAATCTTTCAGCCAAGCACTAAAGTGTGTGGAACAGAATAAAGATGAGAGCACTTGACAACTGAGGCAGCACAAGTTGCATTAAAAATTTCAATATGCTGCCATGCTACATGAGGTATGTTAAATTATTTTACTTATATTTGAACTTAACAGCTGTTCCCTCTTTCTTTAAACAAGGCATTCTCCCCTGCAAAATCATTAAAAGCCTATTAACATGAAAAGCCAACCAACTCTGAGTGTTAGTAAAATACAGATTGTTACACTTGTCTTCCTTCTTCTACTAGAGGAAGGAAGATGAAATGGCCAAACTCATTGCTAGAGATTGACTGCTAAGGCAGGAATGGTAAATACCTATCCCTCCTCAWCTGCAGCAGTGCAGGACACTTTTCTAAATCCATTTAAAAAATAAAGAGCCAGATATCTTTATTTATCTTTCTTTATCTTTATTTAACCTTTTCATCCATATTCTCAAAAGTGGCTTAGGAACCTCTAAAACTGGGAAAATCTCACAAGAAACAAAGACGATTACGCCTATTTCCTGCCATTTTTCTCCTTAAATCTGTTGAGAAGATTTTGCTCTAAAAGCAAGTGATTTTATTCTAGAAAAGAGAAAATATACAGGAYATCAACTCAACAGATGTGAGAGAGAGGACTGGGATGGAAAAACTTATATGTTCTTAACTATATACACAAACACTAAATTTCAAAGCTCACCTGAAAAAATATTGTGGTTATTGCACAACACTATTATTTTTACAGTTGACTTTGCAAATGATTTTCACATGCATTAAAAAAATAAAAATCAAAAGACAATGTAATATTTGGGGCATAAGTAAGCATTCCTACACCTAGTCATCAGAAAGCTCTTAATATGTGCTTTAAGATACACAAACCTGTCATTTTTGCCTGGGCRTCACAAAAGCGATTACTTTACATATTCTTTTATTCTGCTACTATTTTTACCCACATATATACTCAATTTCACATAAGCATCCCAACTCCACCCAACCACCCCCATAAACTGAGATCTACCCATATGACAGCCTAAATTCCTTAGATAAACTCCCCACTAAGAAAGGGTACCATGGACAAAGCCCTCTGAGAACACAGAGGGGCAGTCACAGAGGGTGCAAGGTAAAGCCTCCCAGCTTTTTTAGCATTACAGCTGCTGTCTCTGCCCAAATGCTCTCTAACAACTGTACAAACCATTTCAAGTGAAAAGACACTAATTGGGTCAGAAAAAAATGAGGAGTAAAACAGAACAGAAACACAGTAAAGTAATATAGCAAAGGGAATTAAAAAAAAAATCTAAAAAAAAAACCAAAAAAACAAAAAAACACCAAAAAAAACCAAACCAAACAAAACAAACAGAAGGAAAAGTGTCTGTGGAATGCATCCCATCCAGCTCCAGCTGCTYTGCTTTGAACTTGGGGGGTGCCCCAGTTTTTGCAAGGAGCTCACCTGCAGCCTCAGCCATCTCTGGAGTCAGACTGAAGCAGCTGGGGGACTCTCTGCAGCCAAGCTTTTTGATTTCAAAAGTAAAGACTCTCTGTAGGAGGAAAAAAGGGAGTCCCTTACACACCTACAATCTGTTCTGGGAGGAGGTTGTTGTTCTGTTTCTGGGAGGAGGTTGTTGATAGTGCATTTGAAGTGATAAGCACCATCCAGCTTTGTGTCTAGGGCTCTATGCCACATATTTAAGCTAAAAATTGTTTTTAAAAGCTAATCCGAGAAGGCTGTATAAAATCAKCTAGGAAGTGCAGAGGCTGGTCTGATAACTTTTTCTTCCCATGAACATTTACAAATCTGAGTTTTCTCTGAAAATTAAGTGATACTTCCAAACACAGAAGATTTAAGAATAAAATTCCTCTTAGCAGATATTAACAAGAGTGATCAGTGTAAATCCCTTCATATTATGAGAAGAATAAACTGGAATTCAAAGACTCTCTGAGAAAGTAAGAGAAGTTGGAAAGAAAAGCCCCAGAAGCTCAGATCTCCCACCAGGCTTGGGAGCAGGATCCACTGCCATCTCTGGGGCTTGGCCCCTGCAATGTCCCAGCAGCTCCYTTGATCCTTCCCATTTCCCAAACAACAGCCATGTGTGTAGGTGCTTGCTGGGCAGTGAGGAACCCCCCAGAGTACCCAGCCCAGGCACAAAAGATGCACTTTTACCATTTCTGGGGCTTGCTGCGTTACATACCCTGGTGTGCTGTGAGGGAACCACATGGTAAAAAGTGAGGACATGGCACAGTCTCCAACCCCACTGCTGCTGGAGCCCTGCGGCACAAAAAGAAATAGTCATGGAATAAAGTACACTGACATGAAATTGAATTTACTGAGAAGGTACAGCACTATCATCAGCTGCTTAGGGAACTTGTTTGGGTGAGACCTCAGAGATTGTTACCATGGCTGTTGCCTGTGAAATAAAGTACCACGAGGTGGCAGGTTTTTAGGATTTGGTCTTGTAACATCTTACCATCACCCCTGAACTACCAAACACCAGCCRAACTAAGGTAACTCATTTCTGCTGCTGCCTACTGCAAATGCATGAGAAACAGCTCTGAGCCAGTTCCATCCCTCTGTGCACGCTGCTTTCCACACTGACCACAGGCTGTGCTCACAAGCTGGGCTGGCTCYGTCGGCTCAGATGATGCAGGATAATGCCTGGGCTGGGGCAGCTAACTCCCCAGGGTGGCTGGAGCCCCAGACACCTCAGCCATGTCTTTTCCTGGGAAGCACGCTCACTGTCAGGCTTTGTGTTCCCTTCTCCCATCCAGGGAGCATGCAGCATGCCCTAGGCTGCACAGCTGCACCCAGCTTAACCAGCACCTCTTACAACCCAGAAAGATCGTGTTACAAACTGTTGTGGGTTTAAAATCTGATTTTTTTTCCCAATTTCCCGGCCAATGCACCAARAAATGTCGTGGTTTAGACTGTGCTGAAAGCCAAAAGCACTGCACCCACAACGTTCTCTCCCCTCCCCCCACCGAAGAGGAAGAAGGGAGAACAAAAGCCCAATYAACACAAAAATTTATRGCTTYCAGATAACATAATGTAATTGMGAGAAAGATACGTATGTGCTCCAGAAAATGGTCAGASAGGCTGAATAACTTCAGTTGCAAAAATAGATTTATTACTACAAACTACTAAGAATATTACGGCACGGGGGAGAAGAACAGAGATAGGGACAAATTTACAAGGAGAMGAAAAAATAAAAACGGACATTTTAAGACACCTGTTATCCTTTCCAGGACCTGTCTCTTTCCCAGGTCCTCCCTCTCCACCCCCCATGTTTTCCGGCACACACAGGGGACAGGAATGAAAGTCTAACACAGATCAAACTACTCATTACGGTTATTGTCCAGCATCATAGAAGTGTTCTTACAGCTCCCAGCTGTGGAATTTTTTTTCCCAAGAGACAGTCAGGCGAGGGAATGGCGAGGGAATATTTTCTTTACCTCGTAGGAGAAAAAGAAAGAATGTCTTTCAAGGCCAAACTGTGTTGTTTCAGTGGCGTAAGACCACTATGACAAACCTCCTGGCAGAGCACAGCTTCTTCTAAGCATCCACTTACTTCAGACGTAGGGCGCGGGCGTCTCCTCCTCCATGCAGAGCACAATTTCTTCTCAGCATCRACTTGTTTCAAACGTCGTGGGGGGGCCAAGACTCTTCCCCCTTTTTGGCAGTTTAGYGTAGTACTCAAAGGCCAGGTTTTTTTCAGAGCAAGGTCGCTCTCCTTCTTCYATTCAGGTCTCTCTTTGATGAAATTAGTCCTTTCGAAAACAACTTATTTTCTCTGTGCTCGAGAACCACAGCACAGCACAGCAAGCCATTACCATCTCCTCCTTACTGTGATCTTTGGGTCTCCATTTTTCTTCTTACATCTCCTCCCGCTCCTGCTCTTTTTTTTCCCCAGTGCACGATACTAAAACTACATGCTAACAACCTAAGAACTACATGGCGCCGCGTCTATCTTGGTTTGAATTCTTTCTCAAGTACCAGACAATGCGTCATCACAGAGGTGTAACCAACCTGTGCAAYTGGCCCAGGCCTGATGATCAGCTTGTCCATCAACCTCAGAGCTACACTGGATTGGCTCTAAAACACAGGGGGTAGGGCTCCTTTTGCTGGAGAAGAAGGAGACAGTTTCTAGAACTTCTCATAGGAGCCATCTTTGTGGTTTCTTGGTCCCATCCCCCCACCACCAAAAATCGGACCAAGTAAAACCATGACACAAACCTTTGTATCTTCAAACAYTATTTATTGTCTGGTCCCATGGATGTTTGTGCATTATGTGGAGGAGTGTCTCCTTTTCCTTTGACTTGGAATATTCTCAGACTTTCTGAGAATAGGAGTGACTACTCCTATTTTCTTGGGTGGGAAACAGGGATGACAGTTTCTCCTCCCCTATATGAATGATTTTTAGCTTTTGTACCCCAAAAAGCACAAAGCAGAGAGCCCAACTGCACAGCCAGCTGGCAGGGAGCAGCASGTAGCACTAGCTTAGTTCAATTCCATGGCTGTGGACCTCTAAAGGCCCTTTAGTGGGTCACAAGGGGTACATGGATGAGTCCTTCTATATTCCTTTTTATTTTGTCTCCTTATTTATTTCATCTCTAAGGGAAATAACTCCAAATTTATTAATCTCCCTTCATACAAGAATTTTCCTCTGCTCCAATTGTGTTTGTCACTGTTCCCTGAACCCTTTTTTCCTTCTTTAGTTATTACCTTGAACAAAGATGGATAGAAGAGCAGAAGTAGAAGCCATTCTCCAGACACACAATGTGAAMTACAGAAAAACAGGTCAAGGCTTCACTGAACTCTGGCTCAGTTCTAGCAAGGTCAGTAGACGTACCTTAGGAATGAGTGTACTCCTCTTCAGCTCTTTCTTGCCAAATTCACATTCCTCAATACTGCTCAGGCTGTGAAAAGCAACTGTGGCTGACAACAAGCTCACAGCACATGCAATTGAAGTCCCATTAAACATATTAAAGCTGGAAATGTGTATACACAAAAGCCATTCTGAGCATTTTAGCAAAATCATGCCTAAGCTTTTCTGTGCAGCATTGCAACACATGACCCRAGAAATGATCTGGCCACCTGAAACTCCTGTTCAGATTACTGCCAAAATGAAGGGACAAGAAATCTRCTACCTATTAATTAAGGCCCTGCCTTTTGTTCCCATAGCTTGTGTCATCCAGTGCTGTCTAATAGGTTTTAGATCTTCTTATTATCCATACACAGACTTTTCCTTGCTTTTATTTTAACTAAATCCTTCATTTTGATGCACCAATCAATACCATAAATTAATAATATACCACTCAGGATATGCCGCTTTTCACTTCCATTTCAAATTTCATTATTTTGGCATTATGCTCAAGAATAAATARGAGACCTTGATTTTCTATAACATTAGTTATTTTGTGCATCTTCCCCTCCATATTGACTCTATTCATACATTTACTTTTTTTTATTTGCTTTCTGAATCAAGCAGCTGTGGTCCCTTCATCTCTCTTTATACAGAAATGTTTCCAGGGTTTTAGATGATGCCTGTTGATATGGCAAGACTCTGCTTAGTCCAGTTAATCGCTAACATAAAGGAAACCTGATGGAATGAAATTAACTGCCCATTAAGTATAATAATGACTTGTCTTTGGGCATATTCTTAGCCACTTTCAATCAGGCAAAAGCATTTGGACCTGTATCTTGATTGGTGCCATTTTTCCTACAACCCTATAGTCCTTGCATCACTTTTCCGAATCTGTGGCAGCTGAGAGTAGCTCTTCCAGACATTCTCAGCTCCTGAGGCCCCCTTCATCCAACAATTTATGAGAATGTAGGGAAAAAAAAAAAAAAAAAAAGGAAGAAGCACAATCAGAAGAATTCTACTGAGCCACATAACAAAACAGTGTTGGAATAACCCAACACTTCTCTACCTCACAGAAACACCTCTACCAGCAAGATCTTCCCTCGGGCAGCTGTTTTTGACTTGGCAGTGACTATCATTGCTTTCTGTGTTAAGGATCCACACCCAGATAAAAGGCTGACAGTAGCCCAATTTCATGCAAGTGATCCAGGTTTCATGGCCCCCTGGAGAGAGCTGACTCTCCAGCCGTAACCACAGGCCCTCCCCAAACTGTGCCACAGCACCCATGTCCTGAGAGTAACCACAGTCCCTCCCCAAACTGTGCCAGAGCACCCATGTCCTGAGAGTAACCACAGCCCCTCCCCAAACTGTGCCAGAGCACCCATGTCCTTCCCCCTCCATGGGGATCAAGTCTGACCTTCTCTATGGATAAGCAAAGAGAGCAAAGGGCTACACAGACACAACATGCCAGTTCCCAGCTGGACTCTGCTGAATAAGAGTGTCACAGATCTCTGTAAGATTTGCAGTCATAGCCAGCCAAAGGCATATTCATGAATTCTCACTTTGAATCCCATTTCATTTAAAAAATGCTGTCCCCTTGAGGGTTTTTTTTTTTTTTTTTCGGTACTTGCAAACCTGCCAGCTTTTTTAACATATAAATAGGAACATTTAGTAAGAAAACAGGGACATGATTCTAACTCTATCAAAATACATCTGACAGAAAGAGCTTTCAGGGGAGAAAGAATTGAAAKGATTCACTGCTTTTAAAGAATGGTTAAAACTCCATCTTTCATTACAGCAAGACCTAGGAGGAGTGGCTTTGATCCCTCAATATTATCTGACCAAAGGCAGTTAATACCTACTTCTGGAGTAGCAGCATTAGCTATTTTAGAGAATTCTTTRAACGATTTCCAGGGCTATTAAAGTCAACTGTAAAATACCACTGCATTTACCTAACCAAAATTTCCCCACCAGATCAGCCCACAAAAGGCTTTAGAAGCTGCAATATCACGGGTCGCAATTCTGAACTTCTGACACTTTTAGCCGGCTTCATCCCGCTAACTTTGGGAACCTTAGCCAGAAACACAAATCTTGCAGAGCTCCTCTGAAGTTAATGGAGAACTCCCAGCAATAATTCAGGCTGATTGTTACAGGGGATAATCCAGGATCTTATCCCACAGAGAAACAGCCAGCCCTGGGTGGTATATCTAGGCTCCCTCTTCTTTATGTGGTGACACACACATGTCTCTGAACAGGATCTTGAAAAGCCACCAGAAGAAATAGGGAGCACTCTTATCTAGCTGGCACTGAGCTGGTGGGGAGAACCTTTTGTCCCTGAGCCCCATGAAGCTGCTGAGCAACCTTCTCAGTTTTCTTGTTTTCTAGGAGCAAAGAGGACACCCTTCCAGATCTGTGGGAGCCTTGCCCATCCACCTCTGCCAAGGCAATTTTAACCTAAATCTTGCTGTGGCTGCCAGCATATATCTGGATGTCAATCTCCAGTTTCTCCAGGTTAATTTTTCTAGTTTCTATTAAATGATTGCATGCCTGTTGAGCTTGCAAGCCAGAACATTACTCTCTAATCTAGTCACTTGGAGTAGGCATAGAAGACTACATCGTCACAGTTTCTGCTCCAAGATTATCCACTTATTTGATATAAAATGTTAATTGGAGAAGAAATCAAAACACTGATCTGACAGAAGAAATTATAATGTTTAGTGCAAATATGAAACAACCTAGTTACTTTCAACAATGAGATGGTGTTGGTCATGTTCCCAATATAGCATTCAAAACATTAAGGGCTTCTCTGGCAGAAAATAGATGCCTGGAGACTTATGATTCTGCCTGTGTCAGCTAGGAACAGAAACAAGATTTTAAGTATTTAATTATGGTTTGATATCCCTGTAAGTATGTAGGATGTGTTAGGAAATCCTACTGCTTCCAGATTTCTCTACAACATGAATCTTAGGGGGAAATTCAATGACTGCAAATGAAGAGGACATGCTGGACTCATTTAGTCTTGTTCTCTCTCCCACATGTAGACAGAGGCATATGTGTAGCACACTGCCATTCATAATTCAAAATTATATAAATATGTAATTTTTGAGTGATATGAGGAATGAGATGGTCTGCTATCTACATACCACTCACCATAGCATGTTTGACAAATAAGAGAAATAAATAGGGTGTTAGCTATTAGTCTGAGAAAAAAAGCTCACCATGCTCATCCCTGTTTCAAAAATATTAACATACTACTAGGAGATAACATTGTGCAGCCTATAAGATTACTAGGGTTATGTGCAAAAGTTGGAAGAGACTAGACAAAACAATGTGTGGACCAGCACTGAAGGGAAGGGAAAGTTGTATATTTAAGCAAGTAAGCAGCTCAAGGAAAATTAAACATCAATATAAAACAATGAAAAAAAACTGGGCAGAATTAAAAAAAAAGACAACATAGGAACAATGAAAAAAGAAGAGCTATCAAGGTCATCAGCTGTCAAAGATTCACTTGTACACTGGAAAAGTGCAGTATTCTATTTATTTATGTGTACCAGGCTCCTTTTTTCTGATTGCATGTCACTACAAAATGCTTTTGCACAATATATTCCTTATTCTATAGAGCTCTCATATAAATTACACACATGCTTAATACATAGATTATTTTATAATATAATAACTCATTCTTTAACCTCACTGTGAAAATGTGCATTTTCTGGCTTTCAGTAATAAAGAAGAGAATCAAATTCGGGTTGTTGCGGTTTGGAATGCTGGCCAAAAGCCAGGCACCCACAACACCTGCTCATTCGCTCTCCCCCACCACCACACCGGGTAGAGAAGAGCGAAGGGGGGAAAAAWCTAACAAAAAGGTTCATGAGTTGAGATAAGGAACGGGGAGGAAAACACTTGATGGACAAAACAGGCACAACTTAAATAATCAARTGAATTTATTACTAACAAGGTCAGAGGAGGAGAATGAGAAATAAATTACAACCCTCAAAGACACCGATCTTCTCCCCACTCCCTCCCGCCTTCCCACAATACAACAAAGCAGCAGGAACGAAACAGGGTGTGGGGTTGGTCAGTTCAGGGTGTGGGGTTGGTCAGTTCAGGGTGTGGGGTTGGTCAGTGTGGGGTTGGTCAGTTCAGGGTGTGGGGTTGGTCAGTTCAGGGTGTGGGGTTGGTCAGTTCATCACCGGATCCTCTGTGACAGCTGAGGGAGAAGATTCCTTCCCTTGCGTTGCCGTGGGGTCCCTCYCACAGGAGACAGTTCTGTGTGAACCTCTCCGGCGCGGTTCCACTCTCACGAGCAGCASKCCACACACATCTGCTGCWGCGTGAGTCCCCCCASRGGCAGACAGTCAYCCCAAAACTGCTGCACCGTGGGCTCTCTTGTCCACYGGGTACAGTCAGAAGRCCAGSCTGTTCCATTTTGGGAGCAAGGCCTCTCTCTCCATGGGTCTCCTGCTGGACACAGCCCSCTTCCCGTGTCCRCCCGCTCCGGCGTGGGGACCTCCCTCCTCCACGGGCTGCGGGTGGATCTCTGCACCCTCTGTGGACCCCATGGGTTGCAGGGGGACAGCCTGCTCCACCATGGTCACTGTGGCCTGCAGGGGACAGCCTGCTCCACCATGGTCACCATGGGCTCAGGGGGACAGCCTGCTCCACCATGGTCACCATGGTCTGCAGGGGACAGCCTGCTCCACCATGGGCACCATGGGCTGCAGGGGGACAGCCTACTCCTCCATGGTCACCATGGGCTGCAGGGGGACAGCCTGCTCCACCATGCTCGTCACCACGGTCTGCAAAGGAATCCCAGCTCCGGCGCCTGGAGCAGCTCCTCCCCCTCCTGCACTGACCTTGGTGTCTTCATCCTTCACATATTTCTCAGCCTCCTCCTCTGGCAAAACTACTCTGTGTGCCCCTTGTTTTGATTTCTTCTTAAATATGTTTTCACAGAGGCGTAACCACTATCTCCAATTGGCCCAGGTTTGGTCAGTGGCATGTCCATCATTCTCAGAGCCAACAGCAATTGGCTCTGCTGGACATGGTGGAAGCCTCCATAAGCKTCTCACAGGTGCCATCTTTTTGGCCCCCCCACTTTCCAAAAACTGGGCCAAGTAAAACCAACACACGGGTTAATGAGAAGATTTGTCTGATTGACCTTCTCCACAGTCAATGACTTGTAATGGTCCATTGTTAGTCCATGCCTAAGCAGGGTTTCCAAATGAATTAAAGCCATGCACAAACACATATTTATAGAAATAATTATAGGCTACTAAATAAAATCTGGATCTATGTATTAATGGATGAACTTCAGGAAAAGCATGCTTAGAGCATTCAAACACCTAAAGATGCATTCCACATGAGCAAATAATTAGAGTGTAGAGTCTTTCTGGAATTATATACCCAGGTGTGAATTGGATCATATGAAGAAAAATGGTCACAAGCAACAAAAAAGTACCCAGAGATTTCTGCTTGTTGATAAAAATGAATCTGCTGAAAGATAATAGTGCTTAGCAATTAGAAAGTGACATTCCTGTATGGAAAATTAGTTGTTGGTATTAATCCTCTGTAAATGCTGTGGTTACCTTGCCCCCATAAAATCATGTGGGGAAATTCCTTCTTCCAATGCCTTTCCAGGGTCTGTGAAAGAGATAAATACAGATGTGCTTTTTCTGAAGATGCCAAATAAATATATGAAATCCCATTAACTCTTCTTTAAAAACTAAAACAGAACCAAACACACAATGCGCARGTGAAGGCAGGTCTTGACTTTTCAGGTATTCACAGGGGTCATTTTAAGAAGAGATGTGTTAAARCACTTAGGACTTTTGTTACCATGTTTGAGGCTGTAAATCAAGCATTAGTTCACAGAGATTAAAAACTCTTTCCTTTGGGAGGGTTACAACATAATATTCCTTTGAAACATAGGGAATTTGTCATTGTGCAAGAAATGGTAATGGACTCATCACACTGGAGGTCTGCTAAAATATTCTTCTGTTCTTGTGATTATCAACAGAGCAGGGACAATAATTCATAGCCAGTAATTTAGTGGATAATTTTTGATTTTTCTCTTTATGAATAGTCACAAACAAAAGTTCAAACTTTCAAATATGACTATTACTCAAAATTAGTTTTTATTCCATCTATAAAAGTGTCCCAGAGATTAGAGAATTCATTAATATAAAAAAATTGAGAGTATGGACTGCATTAGTAGGCTGTATGTTGTTTCAGGCTTCAGTCAAGCTCATATCTGCAAATATATATGAAAGGGCATACTGAAAGCATTGACTGTTACAAATTAATATGGGATGTAAAATTAACTTTTGAAACAAAGAACATAAATAGTGCCTTTTGTGCTTGATCATGATGCAAAGTTGCAAAAAATTGAGTGCTTAGAAAACCAAAGTAYGTACTGACTTTTAAGTGCCACATATTCAGACCCAAGAACTATTTTTTTTTCTTTCAATTCTGTCTTTTTCACAAGCCTAGACAAAGGACAGACCCAACCTACCAGCTATACTAAGGGAAGCATTTGGCCATCAACTTGGTTCTTGTTCTTCAGCACCACCATCTTAATTTTATGTTTTTGAACTTCCTGAGGAATCTCCTCTCTCATGAAAACAGTATTAACTCAATTAATTTTAGAATGGAAGGTGTTCCTTCTTTTTTTTATGAACCACAGAGCATTCTAAAAATGCCATGAAAAGGAAGGGTACCAGAGCACAAACAGCTCTGCTGCCTACCTTGGGCCATCTCAAATTAATGAAAACTACTCTCTTTCTTATTACTAAAACGTCCGATTGTGAGCAGAAATAGGCAAACTACCACAATAATCAGAAAATAATATGTGCCTAATAATAGTTTCACTTAATCTAAACCTCTATGATCAGAATAAAGATCTTAAAAAAAAATTGATCGGTATGAACAACATCAAACACAAACCTCAAGGAGGCAGGTAAAGATTGTGTTCTGGTAAGCAACAGGTAAAATCATAAGAGTCTGAAAAACAATTTGCTGAAAGAACCAGGAGACAGTCAAAGCTCTCTCAAACCTGTTGTGAGCTGTCAGACTGCCAGGGAATTGATAGGGCCCATGGGGTTTCCAGAAAGAGGAAAGATAGCTGGGCTTGGTAACCACAGAGAACTCAGGGGCATTCCCAATGCATGGGCTATCCTGGTGAGAACAATTAGGAGCAGCTCAAATGTAGTAGGGGGATATTTAGGACAGAACAATAAAGTAGATAGAAATGAATCCAAGAACCCTAAGGTATTTCCCCAGAGCTGTAAAGGAACTGCTAAGTGCAGTGCTCAACCCTCCTCTTAAAAGGCAGATGTGCACTCAGTTTTGCAAAAGAAGCTAGAAAAGGTCCAAACAGTTACAGACATGTAATTCTGATGTAGCAACACTGACACGGGAAACCTGTAATAAAGTCTAGAACTTCTGTAGGGAGAAAATCTTATCTCATAAATGCACTGARCTCCTTGGAAACAGTCAGTGAGAGCATGAATTGTGGTGGTGCTGTTAATGCCACATGCTCGTGTTTTCAAAGAGGTTTTGAGAAGGTCCTTAACTAAATAAAGTTCTTGTAGTAAAAAAGAAAGGGTAGGAACAAAAGGTCATGTGAGRGGGGTTGGTAATTTTTTTAAAGGGAGATTTACGGGGCAGTCTCATGAGCACCTATGGTTTGTGTGCTCCATGTACCCAAAAATCTTCTGAGAAAAGTGAATAGCAGCATGGCAGGGTTTGCAGATGGTACAAAATAGTTTAGGGCCAGACAAAGAAAGGCTATCTGCAATGTGACAGAGACAGCTCACAATCTGACACAGGTGGGATTTATTTCACCTAACCACAGCATAGCTGTTAGAGAAACTAAGAACCACCTGAGGCTCATTTTGTACTCAGTGGAGAGAAACAGGCTTGATTCCCCTGGTCTGTTTGGGATACATACATACATACATACATACATACATACATACATACATACATACAGAAGGAAGGAAGGAAGGAAGGAAGGAAGGAAGGAAGGAAGGAAGGAAGGAAGGAAGGAAGGAAGGAAGGAAGGAAGGAATCATGGTCCTGGAAATGCCTCTTTCTCTCTGCTGCCTTTACTGCATTCATACGGTGCCTGGTTCAGATGATGTTTATCTACACTTAGTCTGAGGAACAGGCTCTGAATATGCAGGCTGTAAAATAACGTAAGTCAAAAATTCAATGTCAACAAATGTAAAGTAATGAATATGGAGGGAGACTGCTTTAACTACACATATATAACTTAATGGATTTTAAATTGTCTGTTATTGTCTACCATACAGGAAAGGGAACTAGAAGTCACTGCTGGTAGGTCTGTGGGAAGTTCTCAATTCCCTGTTAGCAGTGGTCAGAAAGACACACAACTTTGTCAAGTGTCAGATACCTGGAGGCACTGAGTGCTTAAAAACACAAGTACAATTTAGGACAGGTCAGATGGGAGCTTCATTAACCACTATCACAGGGAACAAACATTGGACAGCATTGGTCTCTCTGCCCCCCTGTGCTCTGCCAATGATTGCAGAGACCCAGCCTATAGACTGTGTCAGTATGTAAGAAATAAATAAAAGTCAAACCAGAAATGTAATGTTGGTGTTGTGTAAATGGTGTGATATTACTCTTACTGGTGACAGTTCAGSTCCAGTTATTTTAAAAGTCATTGTAGAAATGGTACAGGTGTAGGTACACGGTGGGGACAGTCCAAAGGTGGGAACATCTCCCAAATGGGGAAACATGAAACCAGTCAGAACTGGCTTGTCATCACAGGCATGTAGAGAACAGCATCATGTGGTACCTAGAGTAGTGAAAGCCTTGAAACTCTGTAATGCACTGCAGCCAGCTCCCAGGAGCAGGGTGGGGGTGGGAACATCAGGAGGAAGATGTTCCATGGCAACATTTAGGGGAAACTGGAGATGAGAGAACAAACAGAAAGCTAAAAGAAGAGTCATCACACAGCATACCGTACGCAACTGGAGAGGGAGGGGCCTGCTGAGAAGACTGTGCAGAGTGAAGGATTCAAACAGAGAGCTGAGAGATAGCTGGGTCTTGGAGAGCCCCTGCGTGTAATGGAAGATAAGTCAAATAAACCTTGTGTTAATCCTCTAACAGCAACAGTGTCAAAGTAGAAAAACTGTATGCTCGCTGGACTGTCGAGTGTGAATCCCAGGGAAGCACGTTGCCTTGCCGCAGGCAGAGCATCCAGAGCTGCCTTTTGCACAAGGCCAGAGAGCCTGGGGCATTATTTAAGAGACAAGGTTTAAAAGGGTCCTAATAATGCATGGTGAAACAAAAAATTGACAAAGCGTAGAAAACACTGAAAGACTTGTAGATCTAACAGATTGATCAAAACTGTGATCTTTCCAGAGGAAATGACCTCAGAAAAACCCTGTAAAACTGAATTATGTTTGATATATAGCATATGTGATATAAATACCTATTTATATATAAATATAGAATATTTTAACAGTCAGAATGTAGGCATTTGGTAAAATGTCTAAGCTGTTGATTGAAGACTGGTTCTTCAGAACTGCCAAAAACTAAAAATCTAACAACATGCAACAAAAAATTTGTGAATTAGCAGTTTCCATGTTGGAGACCCTCCAAACTCAGTAAGACTATGAAAAATGTCAGAAGAATTAAAAAGAAGCAAAAATCTYCTTCCATGTGTTTCAGAATTCGTATACAACAGCTCCATGCAAGAAAGAGAGGAGATGTGCTTCCAGAAATCACAATCACTTAGAAATTCATCAGATTATATTCTGTCCTGCTTGAAAGAAAACAATAAAGTCAATGCAATATTCAACAGTCCTGTACTAGTGGGGAGTTAAACACGATGTTTAAACAATGACCTTTGCAGAGACTGGAGAAATGCTCCGGAAAAGAAGTAATCCTTGCTGGAAAGAGGTACCAGCTCTGTTTTCTTTGTGGATCCTCTAGTGCTTGCTCTCAGAGAAGAAGAGAGAGCAGAAGCTGTGCAGGGGCAGGAGAACAGGGGCAGAAGGGCTGTGGCAGAGGACAGCAATGCCAGTGGCACTGACTGTGGGGTCTCTGTTTCCTCCAATTCCCATCACACCAAGGCAACACTGAAATGTTCAGCACATAGGCAGGAATTGTCTGGGCCCTCCATGGGGATGTGGAGCACAAAGTCTGCTTTTTCTTTTACCTTTGTCTTGTTCAGAAACTCATGCTGGATGATGTAAACCTTTGTGGTTAACAGCTTATTTAATAAAATATTGATTCCTTTTTTTCTCTCATACTTTAGGAAATAGGATCTTCAAGCACTTTGATTAAGTACTGTAGTTTTCTCAAACTCTTTCCAAGGTCTTACAAAGTCTAAATCCTAAACTGACTGTTTTGTGTTAAATTATATCCACATTTTCTACAAGTCCTATAAAAATGAAGTATGCCCACCAAGATTGTTGATGAAGAACACCACAACTTTTCTGACTTACCCAGAAGTACAGGCCCATCTACAGCTACACATGAAAAGGTGTGTGAGTGTAGTTTTGAGAGGAAAACACCCTCACTGAAGAAAGGTGTGAATAGATAAAATCTGTAAGTTACCTGCTAAATAAAACTAACCAACGTAGAAAAAAAGTGGTATGTATATCTCAGAGAAAAAAAAATAGCATGTGTAATTTAGATAGTAAAAAGTAAGTGCAATTAGACAGTACATAAGGAAAATGTGTACACTTATTTCTATTTAATGAATTATAACCTTAGTACTAGAGATGAGGAGGTGCTATGAGCTAATATTTATAAATTTATCTCTTGAAAAAAAAATTCAAAACAACAACCATCATTCATTTTTAACCATAAATGTAAATAAGATTACCTGTAGAGTTTTGAAATAGGATTAAAATGAATTTAACCTCATGTTTAAATACACACAATGGAGTACAGATCCATCTGTAGAGAACATTTTTCAATATATCCATGGTATTCCTATCAGTGTTCATCATAATTTAGTTAAAACAGAATTACATTGAAGAATAACAGTACATAGGAATTGTAACACCAAACTGATAAATTGTGAATAAAGTATCATAATCTGAAATACTGCCTACAGAAAGTACATTTAAATATTTGTTAGTTTCTTTCACTGGTAAGTTTGTAATTTTATGGGTCACATGAAAATTTATTTTGAATCAAAATCTACTTTTTATTTCCCCCACATGAGTTCCCTGGAATTAATATGGWTTTTTTTCTTCTTAAAACTCGTGGAACTTTTCTTTACTGTATTAGTTCTTTCTACAGAGTATCAAAGAGACTGAATATGTACTGGAAGCCTTTTTGAACCAGATTTTTGAGTTTGCCCAGTGAAAAGCATCTGGCTGCATAACAGTTTTAACCAGCTTTGAAATTTCTGTCACTCTAGTAGGAATAAATGGGTTCTTGGTTAATAGAGCTTGTGATCTTTGGCCATCTTTAAGCTTTKTTTAAATTTGAGATAAACATGTTCACTTCACATAACTGAAATAATTGCAAAGTATGGTCTACACATGGATGCCAATTTAAATTAGCTGAGGATTTAGTCAGAAATATTGTCCAGAGCACTCACAGAAACCTTACACAGATTGCCTGTCTGCATATTTTCAGTACAGTCTGTAAGAGATTGTGCTGGAGTAAGTCAGAGGTARATGCTGTTATCTCTTGCATGCTCTCTGTCCTGGCAAAACTAACAGTTACAGTCTTCTCTTTTAAACTTCACACAATTAAAGCTTGAGGCCATTAGAAGACAGGACTGGGTGAGATAAGAGGAGAAGCTCCAGCACATAACAGCATGAAAGAAAATGAATGCAAGGTACTAAATGGTTGAATCGAAGGAAAGTGAGAGATCTTCAAAGTATTGACACAACTGCTGAAGAAAATGCCCACCAGCTTYGTAAAGCACCTTCAGCTTGCTCCTTTTACTGTGACAGGAAAATAGAAAAGTATCTGTTTTCTAGATCCAGACCCTATCCATCTGTGTGGTGTGTCACAGCAATGGAGCTGCTAGAAAACAAAAGGCTTTATTTGTGGAAAACATAAGTGTTGGAGTGCTGATATAGAATCATAGACTCATAGAATCATAGAATCACAGAATTATAAAATAGTTTGAGTTGAAAGGGACCTCAATGATCATCTTGTTCCAACTCCACTGCCATGGGCAGGGGCACTTTCTACTAAATCAGATTGCTCAAAGCCTCATCCAACCTGTCATTGAACACTTCACACATGGGACACCCACAGGATAAAATGCACCTTTGCAGCTCCATAGGATAAAAACAATTTAAAGTAGGTTCTCTACCACATGTTGGATACCAAAGCCTCATTGAGCAGTGCAGGGAGTTGTGGGTGGAGTTGGTCCAGGACATGCTGCTTCATCATCTCTGTGTGCTGAAACTCTTGTTTCACAGCAAAAAATAATTTTCCTACACTGGTTTGTGTGACTACTGATCCTAAGGTCAMTAAAGCCAAATACTGACTGCAGCAAAGGTAATGTTTTAAGAATGTCCTGCTCTGCAGAGGAAGAGTTGGCACCTGGTGCTGGTAGGGCAAAAGTGCTGCTCCATGCCCCAAGCAGAGGCAAAGGTAGTGGTGTGAAAAGCACAATCGCAGCTCCTGAAGGCTGGAGGCAGGACTGTGAGCAGGCACTGCTCTGGCAGGATGCCCACAGCCCAGAGGGCAGATGCCAGCAGGCGCTGTGTTYGGGCACTCACACCTCAACATCTTTGTCCTGCCTTTCCCTCACAATTTCCAAGTCCTCCTCCAAAGCCTCCCACCAGAATTCCTGAGTGGCAGCAATGGCCTCCACAGGGCAGCTGCCTTGACACAGGATGTGGGGAGCCTTCTGATTAAAAAAACACTTGAAAGACCTTGGTGAAGGCCATTCCTGACATGTTTCACTCCCATTTCCAAATACAGCACCAGAGCCCTCCTCTCTTTCCAGCTGATGAAATTTAGCTGTTGTAAAATGCTAGCTAGCCACGTTTAGCAAATGGAGATAATAAAATAAAAATGAATCTATACTTACTAAGGAAACACAGTTTCCAAAACACAGACTTTGGCTAGAGACTGTGTTTTGCTTAAGAGTCTGCCAAGAGATCTGTGGACTGTTTTGTAAACAGTTCTCAAACTGGTGTTTGTGGGAGAGGCACATGGGAAGGGGATGAGAGACAGATGGACATATGAAATGTATCCCAAAGGAAGTTCATCAGGAAAGAAAATGCTCAAGAGAAGCTTTGATGTGATCTAAAGAACTACAGACAGTGGAAGAAGGTGAATAATGGGGAATTGTTCGTCGTTTTCCATTGTTCCCTGTTACACAAGAGCTGGAAGACAGACCCAACTGCATGTTTGAGACAAACAAAAGGAAGCATTTTTTTCAACATAACAGAGTTAACTGTGGAATTTATTGCTACCAAAGTTAGAATGAGCTATAAAGGAAGTTAGATGAGTTTGTAAAAAATGGGATTACCATGACTGTTTGGCAGAGTGGTTTAGGTGCAATGGAGAGCCCCACCAATCCAAACTCAACGACTGCTGAAGACGAGTTGGTGTCCTGAGGTACCARATAGTGTTCCACACAAGAGAACCCTTCATGTGTATTCTTTCTGATACCCAAACCCTAGGCATCCTACATTCATCACTATTAGATTTAGCATTATGTAGCAGAGTCATAATTTGACCTAATTAGTCATTCTCACATTCCAGAACACAATACATGGATCTTTCAGGGTTCTTTCTGACCTTTCAATAGCTGAAAATCTCATGCAGAGCTTAAAATGGTCCGTTCTTCTACTTCATTCTCTCTACTCTCTTCTTTTGACATAAAGTGTTTCATTCATCTTCAAAAGGGCACAAAAATCAACCCTGCAGACTGCTCAGCCTACCGTTGTTTCCTCAGGAAATCATTCCATGGGTCCTCTTCTCTACCAGTACACTCTACCAGAGTGTAYTTCTGGTACATGAAGGAGAAGGTGCCTGGAGCTCTCCTGGGCTGTATCAGTCAGTAGATTGAGGGAAGAGATCGCCTGCACACCGAACAGAGAACAGCCTGGGCAAACTGCAGTGAGCTCAGCAGAAGCCCCTAGGCTGGGTGGGGGCTGGAGCATTTGCCCTTTGAGGAGAGAGTGAAGGAAGCAGCTTGGTCAGCCTGGAAGAGAGGCAGCTCTGGGAGGATGCAGGAGCAGCCCCCCAGCACCCCTGGGGAGGTTGGCAAGCAGRCACATCTGGGTTCTTCACAGGGGTACATGGCAGGAGAGCAGGAGACAAGAGGCAATTTGAAATGAGACATTCGGCTTATTGAAAGGGAGCACTTTTCCCCCATGAGGCTGTGGAAGAGGCTGTACCATCTCCATCTCTGGAGGTTTCCAGGACCCAAATGGGTAAATCCCTGAGCAACCCAGTCTGGGCTCAGAGGTGACCCTGCTTTGAGCAGGAGGCTGGCCTAGTGACCTTCTGAGGTTCTTGTCATCCTGAATTACGCTATGAGCCRATGGTACTAAGACAGTAGTGACAATAGTGCCTTTCACTCAGTTCTACAGATTTCATTATTTTTTCTGTCCTGGTGATTTTAGATTAATTGCTTTAGTTTTTCAAAGAAATACATTTTGATGTGTGCTTTTATGTGAGCGATGATTACTGTCCTGACTTTTGAGCTATTAAACTTGAAGTCCTACCATGTAGCACTGCCACTATTGAGTTTAATTGCTACTTCCAGTCACAGCAGGGTTTCCTGCTGCTGGAGTTGCCTGCTAAGGCAGGAGGTGCTGTCCTCTGCTTTTGTGAGACAAAGCACAKATCCAGCCATTCAGGGTGATGGACCAGCGCTGAGTGAAGCCGTGGCACCAAGAACCTTCAGCTTCTCAGTCACCCCAAACACCCCTGCTGTGGGGTAGACAGTACAACATATATTTGTTCTGGCACCAAGACCCTCTCCAGGACTCTTTTGGGGAGAGCAGGGATCCTGTGCAAGGGAAGGATGCATCTCCCAATGCCACCTGTCCCTGCCCAGGCTTGAGAGCTATGGACCATCTTTGAATGGCAAACCTCACCCTGGAAAGAAATGCCTACATGAGCTTCCTGCTTCAACTTTCCTATGCAAGTTTTTCTAGAATAGGGAAACAAGTAAGCTTAGGTTATTCACAGGCTGAGAATAAATTACTTCTGTCATTTTGTTCAGGCAATTTTATACTTTTGAATTATATGGAAATAAGTGCAATTAGCTTTCAGACTATTGTTCCTTTCACATATTTCAGTCACCCATTTCCCATTCTTCTTTATAGGGCAGCTAATAGTAGATGTTTTGCTCAGATGGCTTTTAAGAACTGGAATGCACAGAATACAAAATAGTGTTTTCTTTTCCCATTTTTTCCCACTCCTCAGAAGGCTGCCCAGTACACTTTTCATACCATACCTGTATGGTATTTTGCTTCTTTCCTTTCATACTCTTAGAGTTGTATGCATTGGATTAGCTTCTACAAAATACCATTATTTAGCAAACAAACAGTAGACTGTTGCATCACAGATGCAGATTATCAGCATTGTCTTTTGCATTCTTGAGCTTTGTGACTTGGGACACTTTCAAAGTTTTCCTGTTGCACCAACCAACCTGTTAAAGGCTAAAATCAGATACATGCAAGTTTCTATCTTCTTGCACAAAAAATGAGATGCAAGAATTCACAAATTTCCTGATAATTCAGTTTACCAAAACCTACTGTTTAATATATTTTACATATAAAATATATAAAATATATAAAATATATAAAATATATAAAATATATAAAATATATAAAATATATAAAATATAAAAAATCTAATTTTGTTTTTGGATCTTTTTTACGATGTAATGGCTTTGGTCCTTGGACCAAAAAGAGAAAACTTCAAAAGCACAAAAAGCAGAGATGCTTTCTCCCTGTGGAGACCTTGAGCCAGGAACGCAGGGTGGTGCCAGGCAGTGCCCAAGTGACCAGCAGTGTGCCAGCCCCAGACTCAGAGCTACCAAGAAATGTCTACAAATGTCCACAGCTTCCAGATCCTGGGGAGTAACTTTGCCCAGCCACCTTTTGCATTAACCTCTTGTCAGAAATATTAAGAAAAAAGTATCTTCAAAGTAAAGGATTGTGGAAAAATAATTAATTAATGTCATGTCAAAAAATACATTTAACAACAAACTTTGGTTGCATGGGCTTCTTCTTGGGCCAGGGGGAGGATGGGAAAGAAAGATGATTGCAAGATGTTCTAATAAATTAATGTGTTGAAGTTAGAAGAATGGAATTTGGAACAGAATGTGGAATTTGATACCATTGTCATGGAATCCATGGATGTCTTGTCCATAAGAAAAAGCTACTTCACATTTTCCTAAAGTAAATCTGTATTTATTTAGACTAGCATGTCAAAAAACTCTGTTCAATTAGAAAGTCTATAATTTTAGAAGAGAGAGACTGAGAATAATTATTAGTATTTATATTTCAGAGTATGTTCTTCACACTGATCACATGCACATGCAGACCCTGCACAAAGCTCGTGGGGCAGTAGCAGACATCCCAAACTGCTTTATGACACGATACCCAGGCTTGGAAAAGGATCCTTTTGCAAATATGAATGTACATGTTCCAATCCCTTTTTTCCCTCCCTGTCCCCTGAGGCCCTGTGTTGCAGCCAAATGGTGTTTTCCAGTGYGTTTGTTGGCATTCCTTGCCAGATGATTAATTGTGATTTATTGTAGTATGCCTACTGCACTTGTGGGATTCCCAGGTTATTTCTCCTGAGAGAACTAGAGAAGATCCATCTATGCTTCTCTTATGGAAAACCCTAAGAAATATAGCATCATTTGTGCTAGAACGCACAACATAATTTTAATTAAGTTCTTTGGTTTGGACTTTGCAATAACAGGAAGAGAAAGTTACTTTCTTAGGAAGAAATTCTAGTTCCACTGAAGCCATTAAGTATTATTTGTACCACAAAGTTTTTGGGAAATTTTGTGGCACCAGGTAGATCCTTTATATATTACCAAGTCAAGGCCAGAGTTATTATTTGGGCTCTATGAGATTTCTGAATGCATAAAGCTACTTATTTTTTTTTATTTTCTCCTTTGTCTTTAATGCAACAGAGCAGGTTGGTATTCATTCACAGTGAATTTATATTTGGTATTTAATAAATCTCAACATCACTTAGCTTTTTTAAATTACAGAGGTTTATTGTTGGCTCATTTTGTGGTCCTGGTATTAAAGCATCTGTAGCCTCTCATTTCAAACAGTTTTCACAGTAATATGAAAACAGCTCTAGATGTGGTTTAGACATCAGCCAAGACATACCAAAGGGGTGCAATTATCACTTACAATATTAAAGCAAAAAGAGGAGGTACTGAGATAAACAAGTATTCTAGAAAAATCATTGTTCTAAGTTTACTTTTGTTTTTTCCAGAAATACTCCCTAAACAATGAGACTTGCAGAAAAAAAAGTGAGGGATTTTTCGCACAAGATTTATTTAACTTTTGGAGTCACCACTAGTGGATACAAGATACCCCAGACAAAGAGGGATTTAAAATGATTGATGATTCAAGATATATGTCTGTTACAAATAATTTCCAATAAAACCAGATCACACAGAGCTGAATGGCAGTCATTGCCATGCGCCTCTTGCAACCTGCTGTTGTAGCTCACACTGAACTCCAGGTATGTGGAGCATTCAGTTTGYATGGCAATGATTAAACCATCAGGGTCAGAAATGAACAGCAGACAAGATGATGGAGGAAAACCAGCTGAGGCATTAGTGACAGTACCTTTGTATATCAGAAACCAGTACAAATTTTCTGATCACTATACTTCCATAGCTTCTTCAATTAAGACATTCTGTAAGTTATTACCCAGTCCCTTGCTGCGAAGGATCTAGGACATGAAGGAGGCTCATCATTGTTGATTATCTTCTCTGATTTATCCCCACTGCAATGAATCACAAGATTTTCCATCAACTTCACATGTGTAAGAAAAGATTTACGAAAGACAAAGGCTCCAAATCAGTCAATGCAAGCCACAAATAATTTCATTAGGCTCAATTTATTCCATCAGTTTAGTTTAGATAGGGCACAGTGAAAATGTGTCTAAACAGTAATCCAGTCTCAGTATTGCCTTGCATGATGAATCACAGGCTTATGGATTTTAGRCTGGGCACAGATTTTAAATCAACAAATTCTTGATAGGTTAATGGATACCCCTTTTCCTTAATACTTTGCTTCACATGAAGAGTTGCAGTAAAATTGCAGGAGGGATGAGTGATTGTACAGTGTTATTTTGTAAAAATAACAGAGGCTGTGGCATGCTTTATGTAGGTAAGTGTGCTGGGACCTTATTTTGGGTCTATTCTGCTCCCCAYAGCTTGGAAGCGCCATGAAACTACAGAAAACACACACAGAAGAAAACAACTTTAAAAGGTATCTAGTGAGTTACATTACATTAGACAGACAAAACTCAGTTTCTACCGTCTGCCAAAGAGAAGGCTCAGGGGAGACAAGATCACAGAATATAAATACCTTCAAAGGAAGGGGATTATTTGCATTACCAGAATATGACAAAACAAAGAACAGGGGCTTCAAACTAGAGAACACAAAGTGCAGTGGAGTAATTAAGCACTGAATGAAGCATGGTGCCAGCGAAGAAGGGGCCAAGAGGGAGGAACGAGGTCAGAAGAGAAGACTGAAACTGGTAGAGGAGGAGAGGATTACAAACGTAATTAATTAATTCAGTGTTCAGGAAGCTGGGGGATTAGGAGTAGGCAAAATATCCTTCCTCCCTCCACAGAAGAGCTCTGGGTCCTGCTGCACATTGCCCACCAAGGCAAGGCATCTTTGTCTTCAGTGATCTTCTCTGTGCAGCTGCCACTTGTCCAGGACGAACTGACCTCCCAAAGCAGGGCCATCGTGAGCCCGCTCACAGCACCCAATTTCCACCAAATCTCCACCTACTCAGCTGCCCCAAGGGTGAAGATCTCTTGGTTTGATCTGATCATCCCAGAGCTCAGGTTTTGCTATACACTCCTCTTCCATCACYCATAACACACTTTCCATTGAGGTAAAATAGAGCTTTTCCCTTTAACATTCCAGTACATCATGAGAGATAAAGGTCTTTTATTAAAATGTGCTACATTAGTAGTATTTTCTTACCTAATATTTAATAACTTACAATATTTTAAGATTCATGCTATTTCTTTCCCCTTTATGGAGAACTCCAAATATGGAAAAATGAATCTCCATTTTAAAGGAAGGAGGAATCAGGTTTTGAAACAAATAATAAAGACAGAAAAGTCATTGCTTTCGAAATACAAAGAAGAATGCCTAAATCATTGACAATATACAGTCAAAAACATTTCTATGTCCACAAATGCCAYGTATCATTTTCCTGACTGAAGCAATGTCAAAGGTGAAGATGAGTTCATTAACAAAATAATTTTAAAAATWATAAAATGGATTATGCTTATTGGAAAAGTACTATGGTGAAAAAAACAAAATGTCTTCAGAATATCACAAGTAGAACATGCGTTCACACAAGAGAATATACTTTCAGATATATGTCAAAAATGGCCTTTTAGTTTAGGTTTTTTAGTTAAGTCATTGGTTCCAAGGCAGATGTAAGTTTAAAGTGCTGCCATAAAGTAAAATATGCACTTGTGTTTTGGCTAAATAAAGAAAATTTCAGAAGATGGCCAATTATCATAGTCAAGAACTATTTCTGGAAAAGTAGTTCCTGATTAGTCCATATTTTAATCAAGTAAACAGAGGACAACCAATTCTATAAATAATATTGGGGTTTATGTGAGTAAAAATTAGCGGGATGTGATCTTTACAGACTCAGTTGTTTTCAGATTAATTGGAATACATAATGAAAGCAATTACACTCTGATATTTTGGTGCATGTCTCAGTGTATGTTGGAAGGAGTCCAGTAAGTTGTCTGTCTATATCTGATTTGTAGAATAATGATTTATCATTTTAAATTGCTCCTTATGAGCAATAAGACTAGAGTATTTGTATAAATAGTAAATGCCTCTTGATTTTTACCTTTCTGTGCCCCCAGAAAGATATCACTAGGAATAAAATATTAAAAATAACTCCAAGTGATTTTCTAAAAAGATGCTAAAAAGTGAAAATTGGCCAGTTATTCAGCAGGCCCGTGCATAATGCAGCCCACCCAGACCCTTCCCCATGACAGGCTGTGCTTCCCGTGCCCAGGGGAACACAACTGGCACTGTCCTGGCTCGCTGGCTGCACAGCTGGGCTCCAACCCTGCCWGGGCTGCACTCTACAACAGCTCCAACTATGGGCACTGTCAGAGAAGACTACAAAGCTTAATTTTCACTGATTGCCATGAGCATTCTCAGTTTTTGTTACAGTTACATTGAGCTTGGTCTTTTTAACCTGTTCACACTTTTTCCATCTGTCCCATGTACTTTTATTCAGATGATTACTTGTACATGTATTTTTTTTTAATGTCAGATAATAGTGAAGGACACACTTTCTGGTGATTCTTTTTGTCTTAAGATATTTATAAGCAGCATTCAGATGGAAGATGGAACCAAAATTTTAAGAATACACAAAAAGAGCCTGTTAAAATGGCTTCTGCAGGTAAAATAAGTTACCCCTTGTTGCTGTTTCACAAAAAAATGAAGCTTTTAAACTATGTTTTGTATTTAAAACTACATTATTATGCAAAAGAAATATTAATTGTAGCTAGTGAACTAACATATTGCTTCTGTTCACCAGGGGCCTCACTTCCAAAGGTGTTTGCTGCCAGAAAAAGCAGTTCATTACCTTGTGGGATTTCAGAATTACTGCAGTAGGCCAGCTGCTTTTTCTTCATCAAAATCAGTGCCATTAAGATGCTGAGGCAGTTCTAAAAAGTAGCCATACATGCAAGAATATCATCAGAAATGGTTCCAGATATTCTTTTATTTTCAAATTCAACTGATGCTTTTCTTGTCTATTGGGAAGTTTGTAAACTGGAAGACAGAAACTCCTTTTTCTGCTTTTTAAACTCAGTCTATCAACTTTAGATGAAATAACACAAATGAAGAAAATATTGTGTTTGCTACTCAACTAAAAATTGCACTGGAAGTAATTCAGGAAAGCTTCAAGCTATACAGCATGAACTGAAAAAGTTCCAAAGTTTAAAAAAGACAACAAACCACAACACACCAAACAAACCCTCTTTTCTGAAAGACTTATACAATGGGAAGCTTTATTCAATGTGATACATATTATTAGACAAAATGCACTTTTGAACTCATTAACATTTGAGAATAGTAAGAGCAAATTTAGGCCTTAGGACAGACTGTCATTGCTATGAATATAAATAGCATTTTTAAAGAAAAGTGTACTTCTTTTAAACTAAGATCTTTGAATTTAAAGGAAAAAGGATGGCGTTTTTTATGTTGGTAAGCATGAACATAAATTCTGATGTTTACAGATTGTACCTTGAGATTATAAGTATTTTAATCATAAATTATAATCACCACAAATCTGAAATGCACCCAATTCCATACTGTCTTAATAGATGATGTTGTGTAGTTATAGGTACATGGATAGTGACAGCAGCACTACTCCAGGAGCAGCAGCAATTATTGCCTTAAGCAGCACAGGACAGGACCACAGAAACAGTGGGGTAGGCTTTAGTGTCCAGACACACAAGCCACCCAACATAATTTATATAATGTGTTAGGGCTGAGTATAAGTGGTAATAACCTATGTGGATTCATCATGATGACTCAGAGAAACAAGACTACATTATAAATCCCCAGTAATATGTTTTTCTTCAGAGTGGTTGTGGTCTTGCTAAGAAAAATAGTTACCTTTAAAAGTTGTTTCTTTTGCTTGAATTCTTGAAGATAAAGATTACTGAAATGCCATGCAAAGACCTCTAAAAGACTTAAAACTGAAGAGAAAAAGGGGAAAACAAAGGAGATTTTTCTTTTTAACATACAAATTACTTTCTTGTTTTTCTATCATAAAAGCCTTGATACCATCAAAGTTGGGACTATAGGTTTGAGTGGGAAATCTGGACATTCCAAGTGTGTAATAACACAATTTGGAACAGGCCAGACAGGAGTTTTATTAACCATGATCACAGTGAGGGAACATGTGGACAGTATCATCCTCACTGCTCCCCTATGCTCTGCTAAGTGACTGCTGCCTGCAATTGCTGTGATATTGGCTGTGTCAGGGAATTAAAAAAAAAAAAAATTAAGAGGTGAGAGAAAGCAGTCATTTTGATGTTAACAAATTCAGGTATCTATCTCCAACAAAGACTGACTTCTTCAGTAGCTTGCCTAGCTGCCACAGCTCCAAGCAGGACTCACACAGTAAATAAGGATGTGGAGCCTGTGTTATCAGGCATACTCTGTATCACCTTCAATTAGCAGTGGGGCAGGGAAAAAAAAAAGACTGCAAGCTCCTACCTGAAAGGACTGTTCTTCACTTAGGATAAACTTCTTAGCCAGAACTCTCAAATCTTAAATATCAATAATTTTCCCAGCACGCTGGTAAAATATGACTCAGGATGTTGACTCTTATGGTGCATCCAATCAATTCTGCATTATCAATCATTAAAGTCTGGCTTTTCTGCTGTGTCCTGACACATGGAGTTAGGGGATGACTGTGCTCATAGTGCAAATTTGTTTTCTGCAATATGCTGGTGAAATCTTCCCAGTCACAAGAAATTCACTAGGTCATGTCTAGCATGTGTRAGGAAAAACACCTCCTTGCTGATGCTCTTCCTATCCCCCTCCCAAACACACAGATCAAATATTCTGAGCAATACCACAATACAGAACAATGTCTTCCATGCTGTATTTTCCAGCTTTTATAGACAGCTGTTGTAATGGAGGCTGACTGTGAAACAAACAGGTAAAAAATCACTGACAAGTCCCAAAGATGTAAAAATATGCCCCATTTTAACCCCATGCTGTTAAAATAGTTCTTGCATGGATTTTACAAAGTGTTGTCTTTACTGAAGCTACAGAAACGCTTCAACGGTGAGGCCCTTTGGCTTTCTTTTTAAGCCCATGCTACCAGAATGCTAAGTTAATAAAATAGTTAYGGCATTGTTGCACTTGGTATTTCCATGAGCAAAGTAAAAACACCCAAAACCATTTGTACCACAATCATACACACTCCTTTCTATACTCTCTTTTTAACTTATTTGTCCTGACAAGTACACACTGCTTTTTTTTATTTGTGGCAGGACTCATGTTAACATAAATCTGTGTCTTTCTTACATTAAATTCATATGAGCAAAGTCAAACCAAACCAAAACTATAAATACCTTGATTCCACAGCTGGAAGTTATCAGCTATGTAAATAACAGATAACACTATTCCTACTCATTCCAGAAAGAYGAATAAATCAAAAAATTTCATTACAGGCATTGTGTACCTTGTACATCATTAAAGTAATTTCTGCTTCTTAATTTACCCTCAAATACTTCCATATATGCTTTTAGCGGTGGGGTCTTTATATATACTAGAGTTAGTCAACCTCTCTAACCCCATGATCCAAGTAAAAAAATTGTAACACCTGGGTGTTTCTACCAGGGACTGTAACTCTGGCAAGAATTAGGGGTGGAGGTGATTTGCAACTCACATTTTGGGAGAAGCAATTGCAGACTGAATGGCGAAGGCTTTTGTAGTCAATRCTGCCAAACTCTTCCTATTAGAAACCCTTCATTTCAGTCGTTAAAAACTCTTCCAGAATTTAACTGTTGGGGCTGAAATGTTCCATGTCTGATTCCAAAAGAGTGTTAGCATAAATTGTCCAGTTGTTTTTAATAATAAAATCAGCAGAAAATATATTATTTGCCAATCATGCTATTTACCAGTGATTACTACAACAGTTTTGTCAATAATTTCTGGCAGCATGAATCTTGAGGCAAGGAAATTAAATTTGGCATTGAATAGTCTTTGTGTGATGGATAAGTCTCTTGCTGTGCATCTATGTGTACGGATGGGTATAATGCTCAAATATAGCCAAGTTACAAATAATTGAGAAAATATCTGATTGCATATGCTTAGTAGCAGCTGATAAGACACTGATTCTGTCCTGGCTAAGCCTATTTTCTTTCTGGAAAAGGATAAAGGAGGATAAGCCCAGGCTGTCTCTATGACCGCTTTTCCCAGCTGTGCTGTGCCAGCAGACAGACACAAAACAAATGTGGAACTTACACAAGATGGTTGAATCTACGGGACCTCTCCTGTAGGTTGGTAAGGGAAAGGCATGGATCTCCTTTCTAAATCTTTTACCTATGTAACCTCACAAAGCCATTCCCCCAAGCATCCTTCCTCAGCCCCTTTGCTGTGCATCAGCTCGAGCAGAAGGCTGTGGTGGTCTTGCAGAAGGGCAGAGCTCTCACACTCACACTGTGAATGAGGGTTGTACTGTGAACTAATAAAGTCTGAAGAATAATTGTCTATTGTTTTCTTACTCAGTGTCCAAAATTTGTAGTTTAAATTATTATTCATATTTCTTTGCTTCAGATTGTTATCTGAAAAATGGGACTAATAATATTCTTCATTGCAGCAAATGAGTATGGCAAGAAGTTCATTACTGCTTGTGAAACAGCTGAGGACACTAATGATGAACATGTAAGAAGTGGTCCTAAGGAAACAAATAATTCTGCATTACATCAGGCTTGCAAAATGTGAAATGAATCAGCATCGGATGCTCAGCAAATACAAGGATAAAATCTAAYTCTGAGTTCATTAATGGACCATCTATATGAAACATGCTTCCCTTCCCTAAAGTCTCTGACTTTAAAGGGTTCCAGTAGAAGAGGTTCAATGACAAGAACAAAAAAATAGTGTGGGTTCTTTTAATCAAAGACTGATCACAGKGCATAAACCCCAAGGAAGCTAGTTAAAATTGCACAGATTACTGCCAGAAAGAAACAGAATTATGTTTTTCTGCTTGATTTTCTAAACTTGGGGTCCTTTTAACATTCTTTTAAACACATAATGTTAACACATGCAAATAGTAACAAAATACAGAATGACTACAGAGAAAATTATAGTCTTATGGTTTGAAGTGCTGATAGGCTTCCCTAGGAGCACCCTTTAGACCATATGGTTTTATAATACATAAATATACTACAAAAAAAACCCAAGATCTGATTTAGAACCTAACAATATATTCCTGAAACCTAGAAGAGACAAGAACAAGACCAATTTCAAAACTCTTGCAGAAATCAGAGCTTTAATGTAAAGAACTGCAAACAAAACTTGGGCTGACAGCAGCAACATGTTTTTTATTTTTTCCTGACATTTTCCTGGAGTTKATGGGATTTAGCACTGAAATAAAATCCAATGATAAACAGTAAAAATCCCTCTTTGATGCAATTTCACAAAGCAGTCCTCTTTAACAGCAGGTTTTCTATGAACACAGGGTAACAGCTGAAAAAAAACATGTAGGCTAAACCTTTACTCAAGGCTTTGGTTTAGAGTCTCTTGCCTGGTAATAAGAGGGCCAAGTTTCCAAGCTGGAGATAACTCATACTATTTAATGTTTTCAGTATCCCTCAGCACTACCTCCACCAGACATGGCTCCCTTCAAGTGCCAGCAGACAGGCCACCCTTGGCCATCCTCCCTGTACCATGGCATGGCCCTGGGAACCCAAGGTGCAACTTCAGCTTCACAGCAGGGCAACAGCACCACTTCAGAAAGCAGCTCTGAGCTGGGTCATGGGATGCCACTGGGCAGCTGGAAGAGATGCAGTRCCAAGGGGGTAGGGTGGGCATGGGCAGCCTGTGTCCAGTGCTCAAAGGGTCGAGCATCCTCTCTGGTCTCACTTTGTTTAGCAGTGCAGGGATAGTCCAAGGAACCTGGGCCATCTGAGGGACCAGACTGCTGAGGACCTCCTAGGCCCTCTCCTCCAGCTCATCTCTTTCACTGGGCAARCTGGCACACCTGGAACTGCCACTCCTCAGCTCAAACCATCAGTAGCTGATTATGGACACAAGCCCCAAAGGTTTTCATCCTTCTTACCATCAGAAACTTMAACAAAATGGAGGTTTCTGGCAGCTTTCCCTCTGTTCTGTGTCCTTTGCAATCAGGAGATTCCCAGGCACTCGTCACCCCTGTGTGCCTACCCTTGAAGGGCCTGAACTTGGATCAGGGATTTGGAGCCCATGCTTAATAAATTAATCCAGTGACTTACAATAAGAAGCTTTCAGACACCCCTGATGTACTTTGAAAAATTTCCTTACCATTCATTAGCATAAAATGATAAATATGTTCTGTGAGATGCAAATGATATGCGCTCTGCTGGGCTCGGGACAGTGACTTATGCATGTCACATGCCCTTCTGCCACATGCGTTTTAAGCTGCATGTGCAAGATAACCTGGTTATCTCAATAGCTGTGGTATAGCTGGACTTTCCAGTGAAGTCAAGAGCCATTTATAATCATGAGTAAAATTAAATTACCACATATTTCTGCCTTGAGAATGGCAAATGAGTACTAATCATTGCACTACACTTTGTCATCGCTTAGATTTTTTTCCAGAATATCTGAMGAACTTCTTGAATATTGCATTTCCTAGCATGATTGATGTTAATGCATCATATATTTTTCCTCTTCCAAATTACACTTGCTGAAGAAACAGAAACATGTTGAACAAGGAAAAAACTATGAACGCAAAATGAAAAGTACTCTCCATTTTCAAAATGCAATAAATTTGTCTTTTTAATTTACTAATGAAACAAAATATTTCTGATTATTCTCAGGTTAAACATATGSCATGAGTGTCCTGTGGGACAGCTATATATATTAAGTATAGCAGGTCACTAAGTAGATGACATTACTTCATTACCTGAGGTCCCATGAATGTGCAATCACCCCTGATTACTCTTAGCTCAGTCCTGTGAGGCACTAAACAACTCTGACTTTCATTTCAGCAGYAGCCAAAAGTGTTTTGTATTCCTTAGGAATAAGCACATGAAAGAGCCTTCTCTATATTAGTTGAGAAACAGTTTCATGCAAAATGTTACATTTGTTTTTAATGAGCAGAGTTAATTCCAACAGCATGGGATGGCAATTCCAAGAGAACATTTGACCCACCAATTTCAGAATTTCCTTCAGTTTCTGAGCAATCTTCTATACTAACACAGACTGACCTCTTGTATGTATGCTGTCCAATTTTATTTTATTTCATAAGTTTTTGTTCCAAGTGCTCATAAAATCACTATAAAGTATTTTATTCCAAGTATACTATTCACAAACAACTAGTGTAACTTTATTATATAAAAAATTGTTGACATTTTCATCTATGAAACAAAGCAAATTGCCATTCATAATGTGCAAGTGATCCATTAAATGAGATCTGTTAGTATGAAGTTCTCAGCAGAACACTGGTTACTCTATAAAGGAAAAATCCATTACACAACACCCATTAAAATCCATTAATATTGCAAAGGCATTCCTGTTTTCTCCCCTTTTTCCCCCCATTTTCACTTCTTCTTTCCAGCTGAAAAGTGTTTTTCTTTTAGGAGTTTGCTCACATTCTTGGTCAGCAGGAGTTACCTGAACTTCAGACCCTGTGACAGCTCCTCTGGCTCCCCTGTGCTACACCAGACACAGTATCAGCAATGGACTTTGCTGAAGTAGTGACAATTAACGAGGGCTCCCTCTCATCTTCTGGGTCTGCCCAGTGGCCAGTGCTGGATAGACTGATCTGGCTGCATTGCACTTGCCAAAAGGATTGTTGCTGTTGCTAGAGGAGAAATTTTTGCATCATTGTAGGTAAGCCAAACACTGTTATCAAGAAGTTCACCAGGTCCAGTGGAGGTGGACTTCATTAGAGAAAAATATGACAAATGCCACAGCAGAGATTAAATCATTTATCTCTTCCACAAATAAAACTTCTGAAATTATTTTAGTGCTTCAATTGTTTGAAGCACATTTTCCAAATGAAAACAGTTTTTTGTGCTTTGTAGACATTTTTAAAACCTAAACTTCTATAAATCTTGGTATTTTTAGCAGCTGGCATTCCAGCAATCATGTTCTGAGCCACTAGAAGCAGCCTTTAGTACAGGTATTACAGGTATAAGTACAATACCTTAGTTCATTCGGTGTTACAACGAAACTAATTTTGTAAGAGATACATTGAAATTTTCTACTTCAAAAATGTATTTAGAAAAAAACCAAAAACCAAAACAAAACCCAACCTGAACTTTTTAATCCCTGTGTTCCAACGTATTCTTTAAAGTTTGTTTAATGCAAATATTCAGACTGTATATTTTCTTCTGTTTCTTTCTTAATACTTGTCATTAGGTTCTTTAGCCAAACAAGAATATCTGTTCACCYAAGGAACAAAAATTATGAGGTCACTGATGCTCTTTTTGCTTGTCACTGGTTGCCATTATTTCAACTCAGCAGAGAGCTATTGAACACGAGAGGATAAAGTAAATGTCAAGTCTGACTTGCACAAAGTAGACATGCTGTCTGTTTTACTGCCCTGCTAGTTCACACAAGGTGAAGAACATAACCTAGCTGGGGGGGCTGAGGGGGGAAAGAGGATTAGTCCTGCAGCACCCATTCAAACACTCAGCAAATCTACCATCTGCCATGAATAAAAGGTGGGATGAGCTGCTGAATTTCACAAGCACAGTAGGAAAAACTGAGTTGTAATCTAATCATTGTAATCACTGCAATTACCCAACTCTGTAGCGGCGCCAGGGAAGTGGCCAATAAGTTCCTCCAGCTGTTGAAGAGCACAGTGTACTCACGGACTCACAGGGGGAGGGACAGAACAGGTTGTGCCTTGACACCTGCTTCAGGCTGTACCTGCCTGACACTGCCACCAGGAACGAGTGGCTCGGAGACCAAATGTTCCCTGTCACAAGGCCTGCAGCTCCCACGGACACAGGCTGCTCTGCCACGGTAGCTATGACATGAATGACAATGAATTTGTTACGAATCTAGAGGCAGTTGCCAACACTGAGCTGCCATCCCCTGAATTTCTGTTACAATATAATGTGCAATTTCCCTTTGCAGTGACATCGTGGTTCAGATAATTTCAGAAACATTTTCTTTGCTGGAGTATTTATGTGTTATATCCACCTTTACTCAATCAGAAGACAGCTAATTTTTTTGCTGTGCTAATTATGTCAGAGCAAAACACAACGTGTTTATGCTTGTTCTTGTCAGCCAGTTTGGGAAAGCGATTCCCTTTGAGTGACTCTATCACCTAGTTTCTGATGTTTTGTTTGTGGACTACCTAATGATCTGTTCCTAAATTTCTCTGGAGTTGTGCATGTGGTGACTTGCAGGCAGTGCGAGTATAGTCCACACAGGGCTGGGTGTTGTTCCCAAGAGCCTGTACATACCCGAACTGCAGAGTAAGCTGTAACAGTATCAGGGCCTGGTATCTATTCATACCCCACATGCCTGTGGTTACATGTGCGGACTTGCCGCCTGAGTCACATAATGATGAGTTACATCTGACACACACTGTCATGTAAGCATGGAACAACAGGATTGGGAAGCRTATATAAATACATGCATAGCAACACATCCAAATTGATTTTATGGAAGCAATTATATGATATAGCTGCTCGTCACAGGTGAGGAGTGGGCTTCTTGCCCCTGAAGGTGCTCTGAGTTGTATAATATTAAAACTGAAAATGAAGTTGTCTTTGGAACAGTGAAATTCCTTAGACAATTTGAGAGCTGAATCAAAAATTTGGGTCAGCAATCAGAACAGACACATAAAACCTCAAAAATTACAGAAGGCCTGAGTAAATGGCTTCTACTGCCATTAAGGCAGTTTGATCTCATTTCTCCCAGTTCTTACTTTTGGTCTTGCTTTGGCATTCTCTCACATTTTCATCACTTAACAGGATAGAAAGAACAGGAGAGAAATATAATCCCATTGCTACCTGCAGGGCTGAATATTCTGTCTCAGAAACCAAGTTTCCTGGGCTGGCCAAGACATGAGAGTGTATTTGTCACCCTGCTCAGGTTGTAGTGAAMAGAGTCACTCTGGCAGGGTCCTGCGCTGCTCAGCAGAAGAGTTCTACTACGAAAACATCAACACCTGCACGTCAGAAGGGGGAGCCTGGATGTGTCTGCAGGGACAACAACAACTTCAGAGAAGGGAGAGCAAAGGAGAAGCCATGCAGCACTCTCTGCCATACACACATCTGATAGGGGTGGGAGTGGGTTTGGTTTTGCTTTTTATGAGAGGTGAAGGTAGGAAGATCAGATAGGATGGAAAAACAGATAACTCAGGAATTTCAAGAGTTAAACTGTCCTTAAAACTAGTTCTCCCACTGAGATGAAAGGAGCAGCTTGCACGTGGCCTCAGCAGTGGAGCTGCACAACTCAGGTTTCCCCTCCACCAGGGATTTTATCACCTACACCTTCTCAAACTCRGTGTAATTCTAAATGAATTAAGGAGTACATCTACATGATGTGTACAGCTCTATTTCTTCCACAAGTCACATCTCTACCAGACATTTTGTCTCTACCCAAAATTTTTCTCAAACATTTTGTATGCAGGAACTAAAAAGTAATGCGTAAAGAAAGTGCCAAAGGTGCATGAGACTTGAATCAACCAAAGGCTTTCTAAACAGTGTTCAAATCCAAGGAGATACTGCTGCTCTCCTGAAGATGCAGGGCTCTGTCCCTGTGTTTCATAGGCTATAAAACCAGGATCCCATGTCAGCAAACCAATCTGAGATACTGGTAAATAGACTCTGTAACTAAGGTATCATGGTCCTATTTGGTGGAAAA
>NW_026623292.1:2598354-2612692 GCF_030028575.1 Malurus melanocephalus
TTCTTTTTGGCAAATACCAATTCTTCTTCTCTTACATATAGTAAGATACTTTGCAAAAGATTATTTTTCTACTGAATTTATTGTGTGGCCAAAGAGCAATAAAAGAATGACTGGAATTGATGAAGAACTACAATAGCTTAAGCTGGCACTTTCTTTTTCCACATCAACTATGGAATTTCCACAGTTCTTCCCATGGAATGGTCACATATTTGGAGGAAAAAAAACACCTGTTTTATATATATATGTATATATATACATCTGCATTTGAGTTAGTATTATATGAAATTCCAATGCCAACGCAAGCTTATTCTAGTCCTTCTCTGGAAAAACTTAGGAAAATGGTAGCAAGGCACACAAAGTCAAATCTGGCTTTAAAAACMTTCCTTTTTCCAATTCACATCACAGCTCCTCATAAGATGGTGGAAAACAAGTAGCTTGGGATAAAGAAACCAGCAAATAAACAAACATTTAAAACTTTGGAAAATAATTCCACTGGTGTGATTTAAATTATGCAAACTACATCTAAAGTTTTATTCAAGCATCCTAAAGACAACTTGAATCTCCTCACTGAGTTCAGGGGCTGCTGGATTAGTCCCACTGAATGGGTAACTGGAGTATTAATGAGCTTGCTGTGACACTAGGAGGGTAATATTCTGCCTGGGAATGTTCCCAAAGCATATGGTGTGTGCTCTTGCTGAGACAAGCACTGTTGAGTGTTTTAGTTATTATAACTCAGTGGGCATTTCAGGCAAAAGATTTCCCACCTTATCCTGGAAGCTTCTGCACAGCAGGTYCCACAGAGGGTCCCTCCCAAGCTCCTCAGCCCAGCCCCACCACCAGCAGAACTGTCATCCATTGACCCAAGCACAAGTTGTCCTGCAAATGGCAACGATGATTTTATCTAGGCCTTGCTAAATTAAGGAAGAATATTTATCCAGCAGCAAAAGCTTTTTATTATTTYAGCAAAAGAAGAATGTACCAAGCATCTGTCTTTTCTTCTGAACAGGAAGAACTGAAGGTTTTAGGAACTGGAAATTTGTTCTTCTAGTCAGTTTTTTCTTTCAAGAATTATTTTTAAAAGCACCTTCTTTTGTAAAAGGAAGTGTACATGTAGATGGAAGTTGTTTTTATTTATTAGTGAAAATCAGAGAAGATAATTATGCTGATTACTTCACTGTAGGACTGTTTGGGAGATTCAAAGACATAGAATATTAATTTATACATTCAGATATTGAAATTTAAAACTGAACTTAGAGAAAAAATTCTTAACTAGAATTTGCCCATAATGCCTTTTCCCAAAACAAGTCTCCTAGTTGAACCAGGAATCAAATCATTACCATCATGTAATAATGCTAAATTTAAAAAAAAAWTTAATTGTAAATAACTATATTTAAGTTACCATTATATAACAATGGTATATTAAATAAAAGATAAATTGAATTAGATGATTTATTGCCCCAAACAACTGGCAATTTTCTATTTATTTTCAAGAATAGGCTATCAGCCTGCTTTATTTTAAAATATGGGAGAGATGTGGACTAACCTGTAAGGGCAGCCATGCCAAGTCTAAAAAAAGAAAATCCCTGTTYGTTGTTACTACTACACAGTGGCATTTATAACATCACATTAAATTTCAAGGAAACTGTAAAGATATCCAGCTTCCTTGAAAAAACCATAGCTCAAGATCTGGGAAGGAGCAGCTTGGACAGGGAAAATCACCTGCAGCTGAAGTGGGTGATGATTTTCCATCACCTTTCCACAGGACCAATTGGGTCAGCCAGCACAGAGAGAAGTACTGGGAGGCTGTGGATCACAGGGGCTGGTTGATCCGGGCAGTGCTCCATGGGGAAGCCGGGATGATTCCTGGGTCAGGAGGTTCCCAGGTCAATAGAGAGAGAGCTGTGACATTGAATCAGTTACAGTGCATGTGTCCACCCAAACCACAGCCTGCTGGGAAGAAAGGGAGAAAGGAAGGGAGGGAGGCAGGCAAGCAGGAAGACAAGAAGGAAGATGAGCAGGAAGGAAGGAAGGAAGGACAGACAAATCCAGGTTCAGTGTGTGACAGCAGTGGGAGAAAGGTGAGCAGGAGAACAAGCCCAAAACACCCCATAAAGTCAAAGGCCACAAAGAGCAAAATCACTTGCAGAAACATAACTGGAGTATTGTTTTCCTTGTTTTTGCCCCCCAGCAGTGGAGACAGGAAAGAYTGCATTCTCACCACCTTGCTGTGGGGTTGGCACTGAGCATGAGACCATGTTTGCTTTCCCCATTGAGCAAATGCTGGCCCAGCAGTAAYTCTGTAAGATTCAACAAAGGATGAAGCAAGTTATGAGAACCGTGCCTCTAAGACTGAGACACTAATAACATTACAGGGACATCTGAGGATACTGTAGTACTTAGCAGAGTATCAGAATCAACATCATCCTCTCTAAGTTATACAAATGAAAGAAGGTTATTTAGTGTCCATCTGGTTTTGTTCAAGAGATAGTAAATTATTATTCCTCAAATGTCTGCTGAAGGCTTTTCGAGCTGACAGACAACAGGATTTTTCCTAGCCTACAGATGTCACCTTCCATGTTATCTGAGACCAAAATGACGCATTCCCACTTTTTTATATCTTTCTCTTTAAGGCAGGGTGATTGCCTGTTTATAGAACATGGATACTAGTACAGCTCAGGGAACAAAAATTAACAGGCACTGWCCAGCAGAGGGAGCACAGAAACGCAAAAAACCCTCATCTGTAAGGTGAGGAACTTTTTCTATTAAAACCCACAGTAACTGGCAATCTGAGTTTACTGTTGTAGCACATGGCATGGAAAAGACAGAATTWAAATAAAAATAGAGAGACGTGACAGAGGAATATCAAACAAATACACGTAGCAAAATAATTTATTCCCTGTTGTTTTCATCTGAAATAAGGGAAATGTAACTTAACTGCTGGAAGAATTGAGGTTTAAAAGAAGAGATCAAGGATGATCTCGGGAAAAGTGATAACATTTATTTTTAAATGCTGATTTTAATTTAAATAGAACTGGCTGCTTTGACTGAAAGACTCAAGTGGTGCTTTCAGTTTGATGGTGCACTTCCTCTTGTTCCTAATGAAGTCATGTATTACAGAAATAACTGATGCACCCTTTCATTCGGTGTATGTGTAATTTTTAGAGTTCAACAATACAGAAATCTTACTAGATACATCCTGTTTTCTGTGCCTATTACACATTCTAATCTAATCAAGCTCAAATATTTGTGAATTCAAAAAAAAAAAAAAAAAGAGTTAATACTTATTTTTATAAGAAATTACCATAAACCAGAGAAAGAATCTGTTACATTTTGATGCAACTTACATGAACTACAGTAATTATAGAAACAATGTAATACCTTAAAATTGTTGCCATCTTAAATGCAGACATTTCTCAGGGTGCATTTCATTAATATATTTATACCACAGGATTTTTTAATTAGTGCACCTAAATTCTAAGTTGTACCACTGACTGTTATTTGACCTTTGGCAATTCACAGTCTTTCTAAGAGAGTTTCTGTTATCTTTGTAATGAAAATCATATTGATTTCACAGCTGGGTACAGTGTAACAGCAGCTTTGCCTGCTGGTAGAAAGCGGTTGAAATAAAAATATAATTTTAAAAGGAAAGAGAGAAGAAAGAACTGGCTGTTCCGATCGGAAGTGCTAACTACAGATAACTCGAGACAGAATATTTTCAGTTTAACTCTTATTTGTTTTCCAAAGAAAAAGCCAAGTCTGATGAAGAGTGATTAGCTATACTTTCTGTTAAGCAAACTTAACTTCTCTCAATAAAGTAGCAGTAAGATTAACAACTGAAACAAAACATCTACACTGCTAAATATTGAARATGTCCTTATCCAGCAGATTGTTCATTTTGTTGTATAATGTYCTAAGGAAATGCAGGCTCATTATCCATTTACTCAACTATTACCCTTATTTCCCCAGTAATTTTTCAATCACTTAGACAATTTCAACTAAATCTAGAACAGTGAAAGTCATAAAGATGTCAAAGACTTTTGACCACCAGATCCAGATTGTATGAAGTTTAATGGACACTTAATAAATTTGTTAGTCGCACATGTCCCTGCTCACTAAAAATAACTCCAGAAGTAGACTGGAAGCAGGGCATCGCAGGAGGTTTCTCATCCCCATTTTTCCTGCTTCTGGCCAGAACAGTTTTTGCAGTTACCAGGAGGGGCATGGGCAGAGGTTATTCTGTGCCACCTCACATGATTTCCAGGGGTGGGAGAAGGGTCCCTTCTGGGTCATGTAGTGAGGTGGAGGGAGTGGTTGGGTGTTGTTGGGGTTCCCTGTGGTGAGTACTCRCATTTGATATTGTCCCTCTTACAGTTTGTTGTTGTTATTTTTTTAAACTTTATTGCTTTTTCCAGTAAATTGTTCTTATCTCAACCCATGATGTTTACCTCTTGTGCTTCCAATTCTCCTCTCCATCCTGTCACAGGGAGAGGGAGACAAGGAATAAGTGAGCAGCACATGGTTTAGAGTGTTTCAGTGGGAATGGGAAATGCCATTCCTAAATCACCACACCAATAGTGGTTTAAAGACACAGAATCTTTWCACTGACAGGACAAGTAGATCCACAGAAAGCAAAAGTGTCATCAGGGGAAAAGTCGGAAGAATTACTTCTTAAGCAAACTAAAAGTGAAACTTTGTTTTGCTTATATACTTGTGTATTCCACAGTCCTTCTAGAGTACCTTATTTCATCAGTCYGGCATAAATTCATTTATTTTTATATAATTCTATTTTAGTAAGGTGTTAAGGTCACAATAAACTTATTAAATTATTTTAAAAACATGATGACTTCACAAAGCATGTTAAAATTGTAGTCAAAACTGCCTAACTTCAAAAATGTCTCATTAAAAGTTCCTTATTATGACCAAAGCGTTCTCATGATCCTCTACAGTCATATAAATCCAACACATTAACTTTTAGAAGGTTTTATTGTCTTTTTTCCATCTAACAAATACAAATACCTTTTGCTAAGCCAAGACAATCCCCCATCATCCCACAACAGCCAACAAAATGTCTAGTACARGCAGGCTCTTTAAAAGCCCAGTTCATTTTCAGCTATGTGGCAGCCCCTATCAAAACCTGGAACATGTGTGGATTGTGATCAGCAATTAGAAACAAAAAAATGAATTAACCTCAGTCACACATGGACACATACACACACACACATGTGCATCCCCAAACAAGCAGAGAAACCTGTGTGCAAGAAGATACTCAATGCCAAATCAAGAAAGACAAGGACACCAGAGGGTCCAGCAGAGGGCTACAAAAATGATGAGGGGAACAGGGCATCATTCAACAGTAATGCTATCCTTTAATGAGGATAGGCTGAGAGAGTTTGGCCTGGTTTGCCTGAAGAAGAGACAGCTGAAAGGAGATCTGACCGATGCACATAACTGTCTTCAGGGCAGGTGCCAAGAGTGTGGGGCCAGACTCAGTTCAGTGGTGCCCAATTATGGGACAAGGGACAACAGGCACAAACTGAAGCTCAGTAATATCTGAATAGAAGGAAAAATGTGTTTACTTTGAAAGTGACAAAGCAATGGGACAGGCTGCTYAGAATGGTTGGGTCTCTGATGATAAAGCTGAAGGGAGGAATCAGGTTTGACTTAAACCTGGGTGAGGGGAAGAGGCCAGCCAGCCACATTCAGTTGATRAATCTGGAACCTGTGGGCACAGTGGTCTCCCAGGGTCTGCATCTGAAAAACCCAGTGAAGGACAGACAGTGTTTCCCATGAGCCAGGACCCAAGACCCAGCTGAGCACCAGGGGCAGTTTGTTTGTCAGTCCTGATGGCTGATGGTGYCCTGCTTCAGGACCAAGATCTCCTGACGTCTAAACAGCTGAAGGGTAAAGAAACAGAACAGTCAAGTCAAATTTCTATGMCATTCTGCAGCAGAAGTGCTATGTCCCAGTCATATTACAGGCAATGTAAAGAAAGTGCATTCAAGTTATAATGTACCAAGAAAAATAATGTCCAGAATTAAACAAATACATCAGTTCTAAACTTTGTGTCAGGAGTATGTGTGCTTGAGAATTGTGATTTACAAGTCATCAGTCAGCCACCTGGCCCAATCATTTTATTCTGGAAGATTCAACTGCAAATACAGTAATAAGGACTTCTAAAGTTATCTCTGAAGTGTCTACAYTTTATCCTTCTAGATTTTTAATGGATTTCACATGACACATACAATTTTTGAGAACTGAAGTGCTACTTCTAATATTTCCAGTTAAATGAAATCTTTAAAATAGAAGGGATGATAAAGTAAAAACCTAAAACTATATTTAGCATTTTGAATGCAATTAGGGCAATTTTATTCAATTGATTTCTGAAGTTCCCACATGAGTGATCTACAGTGGTATCATTCACTACATTACTAACAGGTGCTGAAAAAGTAATTTTAAACAAATGAATTTTATCACATTATCTGTTTTTTCCCTATTACAGCCAACTTTCCAAGTACTTCTGTGCAATTATCTAAATGAAGGTATATCAAAAAGTACTTTTTCCAAGATGTATTTCCATTTTTCATTACAAGATCACTGGAGTAATAGCATTGTTTACTCTCTTYTCTATAGAAGGATTTTATCACTGCTTGAAGACACGAATAAGATAGTGTAAGAAGTGTACATGAATCCTATCTTTTAAACTACAGTTTTACTACAAGAATAAAATATACAGAAGAACTAGAAGGGACCTCCAGATTATACCTAATACATTCTCCTGCCTGCAGGAAGCAATTATTCAAGTACTCTGATCTTACAGATCTCCAATTGAGATGGAAATCCAAAGGCTTGCCAAGCAATCTATTCCCTATCCACACCATTAAAGTTTTCTGTAATTTTAAAAATAAATCTTCCCTGCTGTAATTTAGCCTATTACTTCTTGTTCTACCAAACAGAGGCAAAGGAAATAGATTGTTCTTTTCCTCCTTGGAGCAACCTCTTGTATTATAGTGTCTTCATTCTATCTTTTCTCTGTCAGACTAAGCTAACATAATTTATTCCTTTTTTTYCCTTTTAGGTTATAATTTCTACACTTCTGTCTTTTTTTGTCACTCCCCTCTGGAATGCTTCCCGTTGATTCTCTTCTTTCTTCTTTCTTCTAGAAGCCTGGTGTCTAAAACCGGGCATGGTATTATAAATCAGTATGAAATTAAGATTTGTTAGTTCCAGATTTCATCTGATTATTTAAATAATGAAGGTAATGACCCTCCCTGGAGAAAGATACCAAAGCTGTCATTCTAATAATTGTCCTACTGGAAACCAAAGTTGAAAATTAGATTAATTAAAGCACAGTTCAGTGAAAATCAATCTAAGGAAACTTGTTTTCCTTTTGGATTTGTGTCTTAACCCTGATTGACCAAACACCTAAGAAAACACTAACTCTGATTCAGGTTTGCTTGCATTATATTATTTCTAGGAGCTTTCTGGTGACCACTAAGAATGAAATTCCTATGAAGTCTTTCCCTCACTGCTGTTTATCTGCCTGTAAGAGCATATTTCCAGATTAATGAAAATACAAACAGGGAAGCTACCCAGGTAGGAGCCTCTGGGATGATGGCTGGAAGATGGGGGAAGAAGGAGCAGGAGGTGACAGTCCTAAAAAGAGATGGTGCAGGTTTTAATAGCTGATTCAGGATTAGGCAGGGATTTTATAACTAGTTCTGTTGACTCTGACAAAACAGCCTCTACCATCAGCCCACCTCATCAGCTATTCTGAAAAACAGTATCATTTCCTAAGCCCTACTTCACAGGCTTAGACCAGTCTGTATGGTTTCCTTGTAACATTTGTGAGGCATATAAACAATGCCTTATTACATCCTATCTTGGTGTATAGATTTGAGATCTCATGTAGTAATAAATTAATAAAATACATAAGATATTCATYATGTAAGATAAAAGATCAGCCTATTTATTCATTCCTGGAGGACTAAAGAACAAATACTTGTGTCACCAATGATGATACCAGTTCCACTGGTAAGACTTATGATTGTGACTCTAGGATTTTGGTAATAAATAAATAAGTGAGGGGGTAGTAATATTTCTATTTGCATTAATTTGAAAAATTTCTGTAGCAGACAACATTTTTACAATCACTATTGGTAAATGTGTTTGGTATTTCCGGTTACATTGAATASTGGGGATTTCAGGAACAATGCCATAAAACTTGAACAGTACATCAGCTTTAAGAATCTGCTTCAGCATATTGAGGAACTGCCATATTTGTTTATAGTTACTCTGATAMCTTTGATTTTAAGAACTACAAAAATTGTTAATTTCAATAAGCTGTCTTGCTGTTATGAACCAACTCTTCAAATGCATCCACTTTTTTTCCTAGTGATTACAGAGGAACTCCGGAGGTTATTCCTGCTATCAACTATCCAACATTAGGTACTTAACATGGTCTCCCTTTTTTTTTCTTTGCCAACGTTAAGACACATAAAATACAGTACATAATGTGATCAGTGAAGGGTGGGGCCAGGAGACCAAATGGGAGAGGTCTAAAATCTCATGAAAAGCTTTTCTACAGGGCAAGCAATGACTGACCTGAGAAATAAATTGGAGCAAGACCAAAGACAAGGCTGCTAAAATAGGTTGAAGAATGGAGCAGGCGAGAAGAGATAAATACGATAGCGAGAAAAAAGCAGCTTGTCTTGGCTATATAAGAACAGAGAAAAGGACTGGGATATATTACTGGAGGAAGTGACTGTCTCCTAGGCCAAGATTTTACTATGCTAAACACAAACYGAGATGAACAACCCCATAAATGAAATTAGGCTTGGTTAGTTGAGGAGAATCACAGCAAGACATAGGGACAGGCATTAGAATAGACTGGCAGAAGTTGGGAAGGTTGTGGCAGACAAATACAGAGTGGTGGAAAAAGGTCAAAAAGGTGTCTCAGGCCCCAGATTTATTCGTTGCTATAAAATGTGCATTTCATCACAACTGAGGATGGCCACGTGAAAAGAGTAGCCTACTTATCAGCTATTCCATCACATCCTGCTAGCAGAAGTGCTCTTTCCACGTACAGCATTGCAAAACAGAGATTGGTCACTATGAAAATTTTCTCCTTTTAATAACCCTTGACTGGACGTATAGTCAAAGTTTCTAAAGGAACAAAAAGCTACTAGGTGAACTAGGTTGATCTCGCATCTACACAAACACCACAGACTCTTTTTTCARTAATGACTGCAATAATTTATATGTTTGAAATCTTATTTGAAGATGGGTACACTATTGGTAGTTACACTATTTAAAACTTCTATGCCATTCCTAGCTGAATTTTACTTTACTTTTGAAGCACTGGCACTTTGCATGCTGTTTTTTTCTTTGCATGCAATAGTTCTGTTCTATCCATAAAATTATTTATTTGGTGTAAGCAAGCTTCTGTCTTCATAAAATTAATTCCATAAAGATATTTACAGACAGCAAAGATACAAGCTCACATTTCCTACCATTTTTTTTCTTGCTTTCAATTTGATTCCTGAAAATGGGGCAAATTTCTGAAGTAGACAAGATTGTGGACAAAGAACCCATAAAGTTTTACTTACACCACAGTAAGAAATTGATTAACATTGTTTAAATACATTGGCTGCATATAATGTAACTAAATAAAATGTGGGATGAATTTGCAGAAATTTCAATATTTGAGTTTTACTGGATGTGACCATGTAAGCAGGATGTAATGTTTACTTACAATAAAGCCTGTGTTAAASACATTGTAAAACAACATTTTTCAAATTGCAATTAGTTCAAGGCCAGGGAAAAGGCAAGTAGCACACCAGCTTCTTACAGGTGCAAAACCAGACTACTGAATTCATGCAGTGAAAAAACATTCCTGCAAGTGCAAAACCTGCTTTAGCCTGTGAATTTGGGACAAGGCAGAGATACATGACATTTTGTTACTTGGCACCAGTTCTCRGAAGGTTCAAAGGTACCGCAGAGCTCCACCATCTGCAGTGACGCATTTGCTGGTAGTTAGTTACATTTCTATTAACCCAAACTTTTGCCATAAGTCAAGGAATCCTAGCCTTATTATCCTGACAGCCCTTGAAACCTGCTAGTTCACCTCTTAAGCCTGAATGAGATTCCCATTACAGGAAGCTCCCTCCCTGCCTCACCTGCAGGCTGAAGCACAATCCCTTCATCAAGTGCTTGGAAAAAGGCAGCTCAAGACAAGAGCATTTGGCATAGGCCAGGATGTGCTCCTCAGCACGCCCCAGTGGCACAGCAAGTAGGAAACTCCCCTGGAATGCAGCCATTCCCCACTAGCTTGCTTGGGCAGCTTCCTGATCAGAGGTTTCTGTAAAATCCACTCCCACTTCTCCTCCCACACTCCTGAGGGAGCCTCTGAACCTTGAGCTGGGCTGTGACTTCCTCCAGGCAAAGGGCGTCCAGAATTACGCAGTGTGATGCAGAGCAGGGGAACAAATAACCTGTCTCCAGCATTTCAGCTGTAGAGAAAGATACAGGTCTTCCTGCATCTTGACACAACCCAGGAGGAAAGAGTAGTTCCATACCAATTAATGCTAATTGAGATGATTAAAAAAAACACAAATAACCAAACAGAATATTAATTWCTTACATTTAATGCCTTTCCTAATTTATTTTTGAATTTTCATCTGCAAGATGAAGCCTTCAAGGGCTACTCCATCTGTGATAAAACAGGTGCTGGTAGTTGCTGCAAGGACCTACTGCTCGCCACTGCTTTGGGGGCGTTCCATTCGTTCGTCATTTTCACCTACCTGTCAACAACCTGTTAAGGAAGATATGGAATTGGGCTCTAGACAAAAAATCAAATTGAGATGAAGGACAGAGATAGAAAATGACACAATGTTTGGAGAGAACAACATGGAATAAGCCAAATGGCTTAGAAGTTCRGGGGCATTTCCCCATTTCCTGTGCATGTTGATTCATCAGACTTACCTTTCTTCTCTCGCTTTTATCTAACACATGTTTGCAGCTTCAACCCAATCTTGTCAAGTTTCTCTCTGTTCCTGAGAAGGGGCATAGTGGTAGGAGGTCCAGAACAAGAAGATGAGGTTATTCCTCTGTTCACATGACAGTAAGCAAATTCACAGACAGAACTTAGCATGCATTATGTAATGACATTCAGTCAGAATTTGTACCTGATATGGATTTGATACAACACTTGGAAGATTTTTCAGAATCTGTCAGCCAATTTAATTTAAAAGTTCTGGAGCTATTTAAAAAGCAAGCTTACAAAAGTGTAAATATGGCTCTCATTAGAGCCATTTTTAAGTAAGAACACCAAAGGAACTTACTGCATTTAAATGCTGTATGCAACACTGACTCACGTATCGACCATGACCAGTTCATGGAGAGTCCCCATACGCAGCTGGCAGTGCCAAGCTGGTAACTTACAGCTTACTCGGTGAGGCTGAGAGTTGTTGTCCCAATTGCAAATGCAATGCAAACTGCACTGCAAACTTCTTTTTTAAGTGCTTCAATTAACTCTCAAACAAGTGAGGAGAAATATCAAGGGAATGTGAGGGTGGGATCCATCTCATCCACCTTGACAAACCTACATCAATGAAGTTTAGAGAGTGATTCATCTGACTAAAAGTAGATGCCTGCTTTAAAATGAGTTGACTCATTTTATGGATAATATTGACTGTTTTGACTAGATCCCCATTGACCGTGACTCCAGGCCTACCAGCTGCCTCTCCCCACTCTAAAACAGGAGAGAAATTCAATGAGTTTGACTGAAGGCTAGGGATATTCCAGGACATGTTCAAGTAAACTAGTAGCTCATATAGACTGTCTTCCATTTCTCATTTTAGAGGATATATTGATGATTCTACAGAGACATCATCACAGCAGAAATTATACCAAGTAAATATAGTCATTAAATAAGCATTAATTAAAAATTAGGTGAAAAAAAAAGATAGAAAGGAATTATTTCTTTTTTAAAATCTTCCATTAGTATAGAGCTGTATTTTTTACAATATTGTTTGCTACTGTGCATATACATACCACCCAAATAAACACCATTCATGAATATTCACCAAGAACCAATGAAGTATTTTTATGCAATCAAAGTCCTGGCACATTGGGAAGATTGTATGTTTGATAGTTTTCAGATTATATCATAGGCATTGAACTATCACTTATAAAAAGACTTCAATCTTGAAATTTCAAAGCTATTCAAATAGAAATTATTTTCTTAACTATGGGGAAAGAGACTTATACGTCACAACTTTTTTTATATTCCTGTGAACAGCGTGTTAGTAATGCTTTTATTATATGCAGTGAATATAGGCATAGGTTTTGGATCACAGAACCTCTTCTATAACAAAATTGAAGAGCCACATAATTTTTCTATTAGACCATGATATAATTTAATCCAAAGGTTGAAAGCTGATAAGTATTTTTCACTTCCCCATTTAGCAAATCCCATTTCCCCTTCCCCATAATTCTAATAAAATATAAGACAGCCTGTGGATTTGTTAACATACCACTGAGGAAAGGAAGAAGATCTATTATCCACCTGTTTTATCATAAAGAGGGAAGCATTATCAAACTAATGATGTAACACTGTATTGAAGACAAAATACAAGAAGCGTTTTCAAGTTACCAGAAGTTAAAAATAAGGTGAATCTTTTTTTTAAAGGATTGTGATTATCCATTCCCTTGTATTTGTCCTGGTACGCGTACTTGTGGAAGTTGCTATAAAACTGTGAATAGTTACACTAGAAGAAAGAAAAATCATATATTCCATTAATATATGTATCCTGTTTATTAATTTTAGTGACACATAAAGTTCATACTGTTTCTTACAAAACGTATCAAATTTGATCAGTCATGAAGAGATAGAKGACTTTTTTCCAAGCACTATGTTTAGAATGGACATACTTCTTAACAAAACACTAATATATATTAGCTTTTCAATTTACACAATTATACTTTTATAGTAATGCACAGCTCCCCTTCCAGCCCTGCACAACACAGAGTGCAGCAACATCACCTTCTCAGAAAGTTTTGCTAGTGCTGAAGTTAAGCAGAGTGTTGGAAATGGAAATTAGTACCACTTGGATGACAACTATCATCTAACTCCAAAAGATGCCTATCATCTAACTCCAAAAGATGCCAAGAGCAATCATGTATACTAGCTAGCTACAGACAAGTATGCATTAACTATTAGCATATAGAAAACTCACAAAGGAAAACAACAATTTACACTCTTGAAAACAACAGGGCCACTCCAAAACATCTGCCACTTCCTACAACCTCCAGTCTCATCATAGGACAACAGGAAGGAAAACATTCCTCAAAGCAGTCCTGCTCAATCATCCTCTTAGGTCTTTCATGTCTTCAGGAGAGAAGCCTGCACTCTTTGAAAACAGATCCATGCTTTTTAAAGTTGACTCTTAAGAACCAGATTAAAAAAGATATTCAGATCTTATGGTTCTTCATTGAAACTTGCACTCCTCAAATGAAAAGTCAGCTGCCASCTTTCAGTGTTGAAATGTGTAGGTGCCCCATCTCTGGCACTAGAACTCTCTGAAAATAAGGGTTTGAGCTGGTCTGCAGTGGTAAATTATTGCCATTTGTTGGTCTTTGCTTCTCTTCTCTGATGAACAGGTTGAAAGTGATCCCTGCAGGGCTGCTAGTTCAACTCCTCATTCAAAGCATCTCCAGCTAAAGCATGTTGTTCAGTCAGATTTTTACTATCAAGGCTTGAGATTCCCCAATATTGACTGAGAATCCATTCCAGCATTTGATTATCCTAAGAGTGAAAATGCTTTTCCTTACAGACAGAGTTTCCTGTATTCCAACTTGTGCTGATTAGTTCTTTCCCTCTGTGTTGGTTTTGCTTGGCCCAGTTTTTGGAGGTGGGGGGGCCAAAAAGATGGCGCCTGTGTGAAGCTTCTGGAGGCTTCCACCATGTCCAGCAGAGCCAATTGCTGTTGGCTCTGAGGATGATGGACATGCCACTGACCAAACCTGGGCCAATTGRAGATGGTGGTTACGCCTCTGTGAAAACATATTTAAGAAGAAATCAAAACAAAGGGAGGGACACACAGTAGTTTTGCCAATGGAGGAGGCTGAGAAATATGTGAGGGGATGCAGACACCAAGGTCAGGGCAGGAGGGGGAGGAGCTGCTCCAGGCACTGGAGCTGGGATTCCTTTGCAGGCCGTGGTGACGACCATGGTGGAGCGGGCTGTCCCCCTGCAGCCCATAGTGACCATGGTGGAGCAGAGGCTGTCCCCCTGCAGCCCATGGTGACCATGGTGGAGCAGGCTGTCCCCCTGCAGCCC
>NW_026623292.1:2612867-2630327 GCF_030028575.1 Malurus melanocephalus
CCATGGAGAGAGAGGCCTTGCTCCCGAGATGGAACAGCCTGGCCTTGGGCCTGCACTCAGGGGACAAGGGACCCATGGTGCAGCAGTTTTGGGACGACTGTCTGCCCATGGGGGGACTCACGCAGCAGCAGATGTGTGTGGACTGCTGCTCGTGAGAGTGGAACCACGATGGAGAGGTTCACCGAGAACTGTCTCCCGTGGGAGGGACCCCACGGCAACGCAAGGGAAGGACTCCTCTCCCTCAGCATCCGATGATGAACTGACCAACCCCACACCCTGAACTGACCAACCCCACACCCTGAACTGACCAATCCCACACCCCGAACTGACCAATCCCACACCCTGTTCACCCCCCCTGCTTTGTAGTCGGTGRGAAGCGGGGAGCTCATACGCATGCACTCCAGCCTATGCAATCTTAGTGACACCGCTGCATTTAAAACCACGTGTCAGTTTCTTGTGCTGGGCAGCAAAAACAGTACTCCAGAAGCAGTCTCACAAGTGCCACAGTGAGCTAAAAATTACTTCTCTAGGCATGCTGGTTACAGCTTGCTAATGTAATCTGGGATGAGATTGACTTTGTTTGCCCCAACTGCCAAACTGTGCTTATTGTGTCCACCAGCACCACAGGTCCCTTTCTACAAAGCTGCTTTTCAGTCAGTTCACTTCCAGCATGTGCAACACTTGTCTTTGCAGAGCTTGGTGAGACTCCTGGCAATGCATTCCTCCAGCCTGTCTCGGTCCCTCTGAGTAACAGCCCTTCCCTCTGGCCTATCAACTCCTTCCCTGCAGGCTGGTATCCATGAATCTGCTGATAGTGCAAGCTCTCCCATTAGATCAGATCATTAGAAGTGAAGACATCAAATTGCATTTGCCCCAGAATCTGTCCCTGAGGACTGYGACTGGCAACCAGCTGTGGATGGACTTTGTACTGCCAGTCACAACCTGTTTGGCCTGGTATTTCAACCAGTTTTCCATCCACCTTATCATCTGCTTATCCTGTCCATATCTCACTACTTTGACTGGTAGGATACTATCAAAGACCTTGGGTAAAGCTCCACTAAAGTCAAGGTRAACAACATTCACAACTCCTTCCTCATCCACAGAACCAGTCCACCTCACAATGATCAACCAATCACGTTGATCAGGGTCAATTTGCCCAAGGTAAATTCATGCTACCTATTTCTCATCACCTTCTGGCAATTCATGAGCTCAGAAATGGTTTCTAGGAGGAAAAAGTCTTCCAGGAGACTGGGGTTAGACTACTTAGCTTGTAGTTCCCTGGATCCTCTTTCTCAGCCTTGAAGACAGAGATTACATTTGCCTCTTTCTTCTATCCATCATGGTCCTTCCCAACATCACAGGGAAGTTGATAGGCACAGTGCCATTGGCTAGATTTTGTATTTGCATCAGTGTAGTGTCCCATTCATCCATATTGGCCTTGCACCACATTTGCTTACCTTTCTTGACTTGGAATGGACCAATTCTGTTTTTTGAGAAGGTTGCTATTGAAGGTCAGCTAGCTGTGCCAGGGCAACTGTCTGTCTCTCATGTGACCTTGCCCAGCAGATTCCCAAACAAGTTGAAATTTGCCCTCTGGAAGTCAAGACTGGTAATTTTATTATTTGTTTTGTTTGTTTACCTCAGGATTTCAAACTATACAAACTCAGAGTGATAGCCAAAGCTGCCTTCAGCCTCTACATCCCCAGACAGATTGTTCATGAGTAGTAAGTCCAGCCTGGACTTATTAGAGCTGGACTCCTCTAGTTGTCTCACCAATCACCTGTGTAAAGAAATTGTCATTGGATTTTCTGCTCTTAATCCATGCTTCAAGTGCTGACATGTTCACAACCTGGTGTTCCATAAAACAAGGAGTTGCACTTCCACAGCAGAAACCTCACTTTGCCTTCAAAACCTGAATATCCTTATCACCTGCCACAGGGAATCCGGGGGAGAAGGCTCATGTAGCACTGCTGTAGTGCTGAGAAATACTGTGGCTCTCATGCAAAGGGCCAGTAACATATCMCAAGGGTAAATGTGATAAGGTTAGAAATGTGGTGCCAAGGCCTCTTGTGACAGGTGCTACCTTCATCATCTCTGCCGAGGCTAGGAAGGGACAAGGAGACTGAGGGGACATTCTCACGTTGTTGGTGCTAGCAATCGAGATGAGTTGAGCAGCCCTATCCACGTTGAGTCCTACCCACTCACCAGTRTCCAAGGAACCCACAGCGCACTGAGACTCATCAGTGCCATGGCTGGCGTGTTTGTACCTATTTCATATAGGYTTTTACAAGCTGTAACAGTGCTGGAGATGACTCCATATTGCCATATTTCACTTGCCAATGAGCTTCCTTCATAATGTCATGTGCCCAAGAAGCCTTGATACAGTGAGGATTAGAGCTGCTTTCTTGAGGGAAGACAGGAGAATGGCCCCATACTGATTCAGTAATAAAGAGTTTTGTCAGTTCACAGCTCCTGCTTATTTAATGCGGCCATTCAATTCTGAATTTAATGATGTTTTCATAACTTTTCGAGTCTGTAATTCTGCTGTTCAAGCTCCTGAACTCTTCTTGTTCTAAAATAATGATGAATTGAAAATTTATCAGAAATACATGACCTTCTGAGGAAGCTAAGGCTCCTGGTTTGCACAGGAGATGACAGGACTCAGACTCTGTAAGTCATAATGAATGAAAAGTTGCCTTTGGAGAAAACTTGTAGAGGCACATCCACATCTTGAATGTCTAACAAACAGAAAACAACTCACTCTCTGTATGATACTTATTGTAGTAGGTCACATGACCTCTCAGCGCTGGCCCCAAGAGAAGCTTGTGTGGAGAACTCCTTGAATCATATCCTACACAAAAGGGAGAAAAGTCTCTGAGCTCGGGTAATGGGGAATTGTAGGTCCTGAAGGTAACAGAGTCTCTGCTAGGAAGCACCTACATTCTTAAACCAAGCTATTTCAGTTACCATCCATGCACAACTTTGTACATGAATAAGCCCATAAYGTCATTGATGATTTCACAAATATGCAGTTATGTTTTTAGATTATAGGAAAAGCTCTTGAAATAGGAAAAATCTCTGTGAAAACTGAGTTTTGTGTCAGTTGAAGAGTCATGTTTGGTATCTCCATATGTAATAATTAGCTGTATCTCTTTTATCATTTAAAACAGATAAAACTTCAAATAGCTATTTGGAGAAAAGATAAAAAGGATTTAAAGGATTTTAAATGAAACGAAAAACTTTGAAGGATGTCAACTGTATGTGAGACACCAGTGGCAACAGTTAAAGAAAAACTGTGATGCTCCCCTCCCAGTTCAGTCTTGAAAATTCTGAAGCACCTGGCTCCTTTTATTTTACATGACATGCTGAACTAGGCCCTGGTTTAGAAGAAAGCTGAAGTGAGAGAAAAATTCTACAAGAGCAAGTGCTTTATATCGTGATTCTCAAKTGCATGTGAAGCACAATAGCTGGGCTAGAAGAGTATGGACTTTTAGCTAAGATACGACAATTTTGCTTTTAAAAAGAGGAAAAAATAACCTATCCTGAGTTTTCATTTCCATTCTGACTTTCCATATGCTCTGCTTTATTCYAATAATAAATGCAGATTCTCTTTTATAATGTCTTATTGTGAAAGAAGATTTTTCATTGAAGAACATGAATTTACTAAACTTTGACTTCTCTGAGCTTGTCTCGAGGTCTAAACTGCACAATATTTCTTCTTCATTCAGAGGCATTTGACATGTCCTTCTGGAGCCATCCAAGGCTTCCAAGAAATTTGAAGGCTATACCTGTACTGGGACTTTCACACAGGATTAGCCATTGGATTATTCTGCAGAAACCAAACCCTTAGCTTTTGAAGATAAAGGTGGTAAAGGGCTGATGATGCCCAGCGCTGCACTATTCTGGGCTTCAGACGAACCCTTTTCCATCACTGAAATAGTGAAATTTCCACTGTGAGCTGTTAGAAGAGCTACCCCCCTTTTTATTTTAAAGTATAGCATGGATTTGATACAATTGCATGGGGAGGCTTTCTAATTGAACGTCAACAGTTTAAAGTCTGTACTTCTTTTTCAGTTGCTTAACTTTACTGTTTGTAACATAAAATAATGAGATTAACTGCAATTTCATTCTTCTCTCCACACTTATAGGGGCATCATGAATCTGCAGATAGATATTCTGTAGCTCCAGAGGCTAAGTGCTGCTGAGAGGAGGTTGAAGAAGTGGAAGATGGAAAGGAGTATAAAATGGATGAGATTTACCAGAAGTTAAAACAAATGGGTCTATGGAAGGCAGCAGTAGAGTAGGCAGTGTTTTGGTACTTTACCATTCAGGTTTAATGTTGATTGAAAACATTAATCTTACCAAAATCAAGCCTGGAATATATGTCCTCTGTCTCTTTTTTCTGCATGAAAACATATAGGAAGCAGAGCCACTCCTACAACATCCCTKATTTGCAAGATTTTAGATGTGGAATTTATTTCACATATGCATTTATTTTAAAACTTGTCCACATAAAAATAAAGGTGGAAAAAAATAGGGGGGGAGGGGGGGGGAGCATATAGCTGCTTATAAAATGAAAGTTAGTTTTCAGTTTTCTTAAAGACACCACAAGATGACAGTTGTACCCTACCTGCCCTGAAAAATACAGAGCACAGTTAACTATTCAGCCAGGTGCACTTCTTTCAAAATGCCTGTGGCAACTGGGCTAAGCAAACTAGAGGAAATATTTATCAAAAGAGCCACCATTTTATCATCCTTTTAAAGAGCAACAAGGAAGTGCTAGCAGCACCTAATTGCCTTGACTTTGGGTTTCTTCCACTCCCACATCAGTGATAACAARAGGGACAATGTTCTGTCCTGCTGTTGGTATCTGAATAGTGTGGATGCTGGAGCCTTTGAAGGTGGAATAGAGGGAGTCCTGCCTTTCTCTGATTCTTATTTCTATACTCTCTTGCACTGATGAAGCCCTTCACACAGTGGCAGCAAGTCCCTTTAAAAGGCAACTTTTTTGTCCTGTAAATTTTCAGCTGCATTAATCTTTATCTATGTTGCAATACAGATATGTGAAATGCCAATGCCAAGAGGAAGGAAGGAAGGAAGGAAGAAGAGGATGAATATATATGGTATGCTTGTTTTTGGAAGCAGCACCAGTTWAAGCAATCTTAAACCGTGGAACTTGCTGTTACCTAACTACTAGGAGTGGCTCCAGAACTTGCCACCAGTTTTGAATATTTAGTGCCTAAATGTAGAAAGCCACTCTGCTGGAGGGCAAAGCAATCACTAATATTCAGAAACTAGCTAGTCAGGCTACAAATGCTACACATTCATGAGCTACTAGCTTGGCAAGTCAGCTACTGTATTGTTAGTGGTATCATAATGTAAATTATTTACCTGCAGGTTTTCAGCATCAGGGATTTACCCAAAATCTCGGCTGTTCCTATAAAAAAACAGCACCATGACAGACTCATGTTGGTCAAGAGGAGATATGAATACTGTGCATGCATATTTTCATGTTCAGAGGTGATCCCAAGAAACTGCCTCCTTAGTTACATTACATTCCATATTTTGAGGAGATGTGAACTTTTGTATCAAAACTTGTCCAATAAAAGATCTAGGAGTTTAGAGATTATTCTTCCCCAGAGGTTTAAGTGACTCTTACAGAACATGCAATATTTGTCCCCAAATTATTTTATGTATGCAGTCTTAAGTTAATACATAATCTGGCACACAATTCAAGAGCTACTTCCTGTAGTAGCTAGTTTGTGGTAATGACATGTCATTTCTGTAGATTGTGTAAACTGCTGGCTCTGTTTTCACACTTCAATAAAATCTGTTTGCAGAGCTTGTACTTCTCCTTTCATTACAATTAGGCAGAAGTTCAAACAACAAAACTTCACTGTTCATGTCTGTAAGTTAAATAACAACTGTGAAGTATAAGATGTTTTTAAACCAATATAACAATGCACAAAACASTGCTAAGTTGTACTGAAATTGCAGTGTACTTTAAGAAGTGACTGATGTGCAAAGGAGTAACACAAGTACTGTCTTCTTGCAATTCTCCCATGTCCTCTCCATACACTCTTACTTCTTGACTGAGTAAGTGGTTCATCATGGATTATATGAGAAAGAGCTTAGTACGGCTAAACTGGGATCAAATACTATAAATGTATATACATTCAAATTATGCCTTATATCTTATATTCAGACAAAAAAATGTATTTTCATGTTAACAATCAATTTCTTCCACCTTTACAAAAAYGCTGAAAACTCATTTTTTAAGATTAAGATATATATTAAGTATTTCAAAGTTGTAAACCCTTACTAAAAKTTAATTGGCAACACTGCTGCAGAATATTAACTCAACTGGTTTCTTTGCAAGTATCTTTACTTACCATCTTTGAGTAAAGAACTGGCAGCAGTTTTGTCTGATTAATTTTGACATGAGTGAAGGATGATAAAGCCAACTGTTTATCAGTACTTAAATCCTCACTACTTTTAAAGATCCATGAGACATTAAACACAATACTAGTACTCCAGTTTTAAGAGAAGATCCAACATTTCCTGGGAAACGATGMTGAACTCCTGGACTCCAACAGACAGACATGTATATACAAACCTCTTTTAGGTAGTTGAGTTCAGGTCTAGGAAGGATTGCTGGGAGCTGTGAGTTGAAGAGCTCCTGTTCTCTGGCTGATAGGTGGGGGCACCGGCACAAAGAACAGTGCACAAGCGATGCTGGTATGGTGCTGCATTTGATAGTTTGCACTCCAAGGTGCCACCCGAGATAGCTGGCCTGCAGTGGCCTCTCCTCCTGCCACACCCAGGCTCCTGCATATGCCTATTTACTACTTCCTTTCCAAATGTTAAACTTCCCATAACTTTATTTGCATTTACAAAGCTGGGGGTTTGAATATTTACAGCTACTCCATATTTAAGATCAGCAAGCATTACTAAGGCATTAATAAACTAACCCAATTTGGTTATCAGTGGTTTTGCTTAAACTAATTTTAAGCTTGTTCCCAATATCCAGTGCGCAGTACTCTGGTGTGGCAATGGACAGAACTCCATCAGACAGGACACCCACTTTCAAAACACCTGGAGAGCTGCAGTGTTTCAATGTGCATGACAGTTTTAAAAGGCTAGTGACTGCACAGCATATGTTTTCTGGTGGAGTTTTGTCATCTACTTAGGCAGGAGGAGATGTGTTGAGCTACCTAAAAGGCCATATAAAATCCTGCCTGCCAGTTTTTCCTTCAAAAATCYGCAAACGTCACATCCCCTCACTTTCCATGAAAACATGTTCAAGAATATTGAAGCTGCTTCAATGAYTTTTTAGAGGAGTGCCTGTTTCTCTCCAGCTGGCAATGAACCAGTTGCAGGCACACAGAAGTCAAGCTACACTGATCTCTATACTTYGGAACCACAAGTGGCCATCAAAACTAGCAAGAACAGACAGAAAGCAAGTAWTTCTTTCTGTGTCCTCCCTGGAACCAGAAGAGCACCAAAAAGCAGACTTGTGGTGACTCTTCATTAGAACAGATGTTCAGTATATCATCCAAAAACCTMGTGGAGTATTCACTGAAGAATTTTTTTACAGAACAGTATTACTGAATTCAAGCTATAAACCGCTGAATTCTACACTAATTGTGCTTATGAAGATCATATACTGGAATTGGAAACTTTTCCCTCTCTCCAGCTATAGGGGTTTTTTGGTTTTACTTTTTGTTTGGAGTTGGGTTTTTTTTTTTTGTTTTCCCCTCCCCAAGTAAAAAGTATGTGACCATGGAGTAGCCCTTGGTGTTCACAAGATATGTCCCAAACATTTTGCAACAATGAGATGGGGAGGCGATAAGGRGAAATAAAGCAAACAGCTGTGTAAAGCCCTTCTATCATTCTCAGACCTAACTGAAGCCTACCACAGTAGTACCAAAGTGGGAACAAAAAAAAAACCTTAATATTATAAACACTAGCCATTCATCAGTCAGTCCTTTCTTAAAACTTAAATAAGTAAAAATAAAAAAGGCAGACAGTACTAATTAGGCTAAGCCATTGTTTGCAATGAAGCCACCAGAACCTCTTGAGCAGAGATTAGCAAACTAAGTAATCTTTTGGGAATTCTCCCTGGCCATTCAGCTAGTTAACAAAACTAYTCCATTCTTTCACTGTGATCCTGTGACAAGTTAGGACTGGATGTGGTGATCACAGGCCCACATAGCAAGGATACAGTCTGGATACTGTTCAAAACTCAGTCTGTGTGCCTAACATAACTGCTCCTGCTACCCAGGGCCCTAAGTCCATCTGAGGAAGCCAGAATCAAGAATAGCCCCTATAAGGAATATTTTTTACTACTTAGAAGTACAGGACTTGCTACCTTCCTCTCATATAATGTCTCTGTACTGGACAACGTTATTCTGACTAATAAGCATTATACTGGAATGTGGTAAGYATAGTAAAGGATAGCTGGCTTCCTCTATTTGAGCCCAGTGCACAGGTATTTTGCAATCGCATTGCATATAATGACTATAAATGCAAATAGAGCCAAACAGTWACTAGGATATGTTTTCAGGGCTGAAATCCAATAGAGCTTCAGATTCTAGAACACTTTATAAGAAAAAACAATAGAAGATATGCTGGTTTTTTCTGACCTTAAAACAAAGTTTTAACAGCTCCCATTTTTATTCAAGTAAAAAAAAAACCCCTCTTCATGTACTTGAAAAGGCCTTTACTGTCAAGAGAGAATTTGAAATTTAGTGGGAGAATAGCTTTTGAATCAGGGATATTCCTTTTGGGCAGTTTTCCTATTGAACACTGTGATAAAGCCATAAGCTTTTGAATCTCAAGCTGCACATCCACAGCAGAAAACAACAGCAATAAAAAAWATATTAAGAGCTAGAAACTGGGTTTTCTGAAAAGCCTGTGACATCAGCAATGCTGCAGGTTGGTCCTCGCAGACTTCCTCCTACGTGAAGCAGCAGCAGGGACATTCAGGCTGGGGCTCGGCTGTGCTCCGTGCTCCCTCTTCTGGCATCCAAGCCCGCGCAAAGAGCCAGCAGCAGTCTCGGGGGGGAGGGAGGGATAGGGGATGTTGGGAGGCTACCGCAAATGCATCCTGTTGGGTACACACCACTTCTATTTCTGTCTTTATCAGGGATTTACAGAGTAGCGACTTGCTTGTATCGAATTGGCTGCCTCCAACGAAGTGCTTCTCATTTTCTGAGTTCCAAATTCGAGCCTCGGGAAACTAAACGCAGAAATATCAAAAATCTATCATATGCATACAGCCTTCTCAGTACTGCAAACGTTCTGAGGAACAGAGCATCCCGATAACCTTGCACTAGGAAAGCCCTAATAATGCAGACAGGACCACAGCATGTACCCACAAGTTCAAGAAAAAGCCTATCGCTGAATTTAACACAGCTCTAAAATTATGGCTAGCACTCCCACTGCTGAACAACCTCTACCCTCAAATAACCTGTACATTATATTCATGGAAACTGTGCTTTGATTAAATGAAAACCAACCCAATTTAGCAGCCATTCTTTTATTGAATCCCTCTATGCCTTAGCTTTCTCAGCATTATAGTGATGATAATGCTACTAGTTCAGAATTTTGGGAACTCATTAGTATGAGCATTCAGATACTCTCCTAATGATCACTCTAGAAAAGCCTGCAGGAAAAGCAAAAAAAAGGAAAAAAAGAAAAAAAATCTCCTTTCAGATAAACACTTAACATCTTGCAGATACAGAGATACATTCTATTTTTTTTTAATTCAGTGAGCAGTTTCCATCTCAAACTGAAGGATCATGCATTAAAAAAAGTGATCATATAATTAAGGATTATCATAATATGCATGCATCACAGATGCAAAAGTGAAGCAATGAGCACTGAATTTTTCAGCCTTAATTTTTATATATGTTAAGCTTTGCATGTAATTTTTTTTATTATTTTATGTTCAGATGCAAACAGAAACTATTAGACTTTTATTTAAAGTCAAGAACTCCTCGGCGGATAAAAAAATTAGTAAATTGAATGTCTATGTATTTTCTTCTATAAATAAGTAAATTGATCCTGATATGAACCTGGCTGTAGCTAGTTACCCAAATATTAAAAAAAAAAAAAAAATATCAAAAACATCTTTGAAAGTTTAATTAGCATATTTTGGCAAAAAGAGATGATTTCTTAGAACAAATATTAAATGATATGGGGAAATTTGCCCTATCAAATACATACTATAATTTCTGTATATTACTGCAAACATGACACAAACACCTGGATTAAGGATACACAACTCCATTTTCATAATTTCTAAGCACAACTAATTCCAATGGAACACCATGGAGGCTCTGTAACAGCTTGGCAACCTCTCAAAGGAAAAACTGTGACATTAATTTTCTTCAAGCAARGTGAAGAATGAGCCTGGATTTATTAAAATAGAGGTAACATATGAAACACAATATTCTAAGGGTTTCATTCACAGATATGCTTACTTTACTTTTATTGTCTTATAAATCCAGCCAAACTTGCAGCATTAAAGAAAAAAATAATCTATTTCGACTTTGTAAAGTATCACTACAATAACTTGAAGGATGAAACAAAACAGGAAGTTGTTTCATTCCGAGAGACCATTCGGTAAATTCAAGCCACTCCTGTTTAAACTGGGGAACTTACTATATGCAGTCTGCAGTGCAGCATGTGACTCAAGCCACTAGGAAGTTCATGTTCAACAAACCGGAATAAATTACTTTTAACAATAAAGAAAGTCTAATTTCTTGATTTGCAATCAAGTGTGAACAGTACTAAATATTCCKGAATCAGCAAAAGATGGAAACAAACTTAACTTTATGGTACATGCACCTGAGGAGACCTGTATCTAAAGTCACCTATGACGCTGCTGATAGCACATAGAGAGAGGGTTCTCCCACACACAATCATATTTTTCTCACTCCCTTGCTCAAGTCCACATTTTCTTTCATCTCCCTTTTTTGTTCTTCAGGATTGCAAGAATTTTTTCAGTTTCTTGACTGTCATCCATTATACGTGAGGGAGCCTCATGGAGGGAAGAGACCTTTAGCGTGCCAGTTCCCCACTCTGCACACAAGCTAGATAAGGACAAGGCTAAACAGACTGGCTTGCGTAACACATTTGAACATGGCTGCTCCAAAAACCCACACATTGCACTTTTGCCTCTTGGTAAAGGGTTAGAGGACTATGCTCACTTTTCTCTGAACAGTATTAAGTGCATCTCGGCTCAGAACCAGACACTGACTCTGCTCTGTGCATCAACTGATTTTAAATATAGCAACCCCGAGAGCCTCAGAAGCCCCAAAAATCAAGAATTTATATAGTAGCATACATGCACTCCCTTTCTGCTTTTTCCTAAGCAATTTACATTTTTTACAAAGACAGTTTGCAACGAGATTTTGGGTTACATTAAGGTTCAAAATTCAGAAGTAGTAGCAGTTTAGCCTAATAAACATTTTTATAATATCTGGAGATTAACAGTCATAGACTCCCATAAGAGCTTCAAATGCTATCAGGTTTCCACAAGCAACAGGAACTGATACTCGACTACATTCAATAGCCCTCTACAGTAAACAATTTCAAAAACTGTTTCTCATTAGCCTTTTTCTCAGTTATGTTAGACACAACTGCAGTTAAAAGTTTAGGTCCTATGTTTTAAGCGTCATTTTCAATTTAGGTATCCCATCAGCATTTGACCAATGCACTAAGTTTGAAGGGATTTGTTTTGCAGTTCCTTTGAAAACAAAAATACTTGCTTTTATCTGGACAGCACAACAGCATTCAATGAAATGCACCCATCTATCAGTCTGTAAGGCCAAATCCAAATTAAGTGTATCACCAACAGATCCACTGGGAATCATAATTAAACAATAATCAATTTCTTCCTTTCAGAGTACATCTGTGGGTATTCACGTGTTTTCACTACTTAAAGTTCTTGTTTTGCTTGTGCAATTTTAATAGATTATTTAGTTTAGATGTTGTTTGGTCAGTATTTCTTATATTCACTACTTAAGTTTTCAGAAGTGTTTTTCCAGCACATATTATATAGAAATGCATAAATTGTCACATGTATTATCTGTCCTCACATTCACAGTTGCACAAACTACTTCCCTTTTCATTTATGCCTAAATAAAAGTTAGGTAAGGCAACCGCTTACTCAGAGAAATTTCAACATAGTTTTTTAGCTACTGTTGACTGTCATTTGAATTGGTAAAAATATAAAGATGAGACAGTGCTACGTGACAAGGAAATATTGCTGGCAAAACTGCAATACTCTCCTACTAGTAGGTTTTCACCCTGACTTCTAACAAACATCATGAAGTTACTAGATTTGGTTTTGCTTTAAGTTAACTGGACMCTCCCCATCCAAGTACGACATCATAATTCTTAATCTATAAAAACCCTTTAAATTGAAGCCAAATTTAATCTGATCATTTCTGAGCATAGTTCCTTTTTAACATTCAGAAGAACACTCTYAGTTTTGCATCTCAATCAAACTTTCACACATTCAACCAGAAACATGAATCACACTAGTGCTATTTCAGGGAACAGCGTACAGCTATAGTGGAAGGGGGAAGTGTGCCATCCACCAGATCACACTTGACACAGAGGTCATAATAATATGTGAGATTAAATGTAAAGGTAATTTACTAAGAGCAAATACATTTTTTTTAAGAAAAACTTGTACCCATTTGCTGTCAGGACATTCATGGCTTCTGTGCTAAAGATCAATGCTTGCTAGAACATCAAAACATTTTGTYGTTCAGGTCCTAATTTACATTAGTTATAATAACTTAAAACAGCTTTTTTTTTTTTTTTTTTCCTGCAAGAAAATTATAAGAATTTGGTAATCTTTCCAAGCTTACTGCTGCAGTACTGCCAACCCAGAGTGTTCAGAACACACAAGTCAGGACCTACGGAAGAATTACATTTCAAAAGTACTACAGTTTTGAAATCAAGTGGGAATGCATTTACATACTTGTTTTTACTTCTCCTTCTCTTGCATTTAGGGTTTTCCTGCTTTGTGTTTCATACTTCATTGCATAACTGAAAAGCCATTAACTTTGAAGTGCTTATAACTTAAGAGTTTAGAAGACCATAAATACACTGATTCCAAGAGTGGACCTTTGTGAAGAACAGCAAGTACTAAAAAATCACAATCATTACAGATAATATTTTTTTTAATGTTTAATGAATTTACTTGAGTCTTTTCAATTGTGTTTATGCAGCCAAATTTTCCTTCTSTTTTGTTTCCTGAGTAATAATACCATAAAATTGAAATTAAGAAGGCACAAAACATGCTGGAAGGCTTAGGAGGGTAAGCATCATAAATTATTTAAATAAACAAGAAAGTGGGTCTTTTCAACATAAAAGCATTTTCATTTTTTTTAAAGATTATCTAACCCAAACCTCCTGGGTTGGTTAAGTGCCAGTGACTGTATTAAAGATTGTGTACAAGTGTGCAGAAGTAGCCTGTAATGATGTACATCCACTTTCCCACCTTTGCTATGCTGTTTGCAATTTAATTTCATGCATAAGACCTTTCACTTGTGATTTAATGATGCACCACTGAAGACTAGTCACTTATGGTCTATACTAACTAGCACAATCTTTAAAAGAAACTAGCACATTAAAATGTAACAAAGAATTTTAAAATATTATTCAGTACGAATGGGGTGGGGCTTGCTGAGTAAATGCCCCTTGTTGCAGCATACATTTGCCACAAGCAGGTAAAGCAAACAGTGAAATCTTTAGCCCAACATATGCAGCTACTCCACCACTTTAACATTTTCTATTAAATATGGTTCAGCTGCACTTAAATTTGCCAAATTTGCCTTTCTGAACCCCTCCTCTACCAGAAGTTCAACGTGGAATTCTTGTGTTTATTTTTACAACACACCTCTATCATATGCTGTCTGTAGTCTTGAAAGTGAATTTACTGAATTCTCCATCTGATAGACTGCATTTTCAAAACCACGTATATAACACATGCACATACACACAAACTTAACTTCCATTTCTAAGGATTTACAGTTTACTGTTTAATATAAGTAGCACACAGTTAAATGATACTAGTTACACTAATCAGAATTGCCACAAATCAAGRGCAGCACAAGCAGAAATGAAAATGAGTGAGAATATTTCACCCACCAGAAAGCAATGCAGAGTTAGTGGCACACTGATAAGAGCAATTGTGGCCTGCTCTCTGTAAAGCAGCAGTACTGCAGATAGATAGTAAGCACACAATTTAGTATTAGAGGTTCAAGAAAAAACATTGAAACTCCAACACATGATACAGCTGCTAGAACCGACCATTCACTTAACATAGTTATATTTAAAAAAACCCAACAGAAGTAAAAAAACCCATGTAACCAGCACTAAATACAATTCAGTCACTGGACCTGTCCTGTCTGTGCAAGAATTCCACAACATAATTATACACCGAAATTAAYGCTTACAAAGAGTACCGGTTTTATTTTACAAATAAAGTCAACCGAATTGATAAATGCTATACAGAGATCAATAAAAGGACTTTTTTCTAATGAGCAAGATTATTTCTTTTTCCCTACCTTTGATCTTTGATTCTTTAGTAGACAAGGTATTTCATAACTCCTTAGTATCAAGGTAATTTTGGTACATTTAAAAATTGTAACTGCCATCAGAAACAGATAATTTCCTTTATTTAATACCATTAAAAAGCATGCATATTAAGACAAATAGATCAGAAAAAACAAGTCTTAATGCACAAGCCCCTTCTCTAGCTCSAAAAACGGAGGAGCCCCGATCAACATAAAACAAACAAACCCGGTGGTGTCATACTAGAATCAGCTTCCCAACGTTATCATAAGGGATCTCCACCTATTTCAGCCATAAGCCGAATAACCAAGCTATAAGAACTATGACATCGTTAATGTAAAACAGTAATTATTACCAAGCTGGCATCACAAGATCAGAGTCCAATACAGACATTTTGTACCTTGGTGCTGGATAGTGTTACTTGAAGCATCAGCCTAATAGCCGGCTTATTCATAAAGCACGCACTAAAATGAAACAAACAGTAATTAAGTGCTGACAGTGACCTAGTTAGCTACACAAGGAGCTCGATCGTCCTGTCATTCATAACAGGTTCGCCGGAATCCGACAGGAACGGTCCCGTCCGCCCAGGCAGCGCGGGAGCAGATCGGGGCGCAGCGGCCCCCACATGGGCAGCCCCGGGCTCCGGCCCGGTGTCGCCGGCGGCTCCCGCAGCCTTCGGGTCTCCGCAGCCCCGGGATCTCCGGGAGCTGCGCCCCGGCGAAGGCAGCACCAAGGCCGCCTGCCTTGGCCTTCGCYTTCCCCTCCCCCGCGCCGCAGCTCCGGCAGCTCCGCGCTGGGATAACGCAGCCTCTGACTCGCTCACTGCTCGCGTCCCCCTTCACCTCCCTCTCCTCCCTCCCCCAACGCGCGCGCCCGAGTCTCCTCTCGGCGGCGGGAGGGCGGTGAAATCCTCCGCTCTCCTCCCTCCGCGCTCTGTAACGCGAACGAGCCGCCGCCTTCTGTTCCTCAGCCTCGGCCAAGTCGGCGTTTTGTTGACAGGCTCTGCCGGGCACAAAATGGGGCTGCCGCTTCCATGGGCGCCGCCATTTTGTGAGGAGCTGCCGCTCTCCCTGCAGCAGCCGCAGTTCTCAGTCGCGGCGGCCGCGGCAGCCCAGGCGCGCCCGAGCGGCGGCCGGGGTCTGTGTAATGGTTGAATAAAGTGACCCCGTCTAGGGAATCCCCGGCTGACAGTTACGTAAGGGACCGTGCGCAATTGCTGTGCTCAGGATGGAAACCCACCTAGCCCTGCTACGCAACTTGCCTGTCCTCCCCTCTGCCTCCCGCTCCCCTCACAGAGCGCCCGGGCTGGYGGTGACTCACCTCTGCCGACCGCCCCTCGCAGAAGGGAGACCCCCTGCTTTTAAGGAATTTTTAAGGCACGATTAAAAACCACCGCCCTCYCGTGAAGGGAGGGTTGGCCACATGTCTGAAAGAGCCCCAGTCGCATGTTTTAAACCTCTCTCATTTGTATTATCCTGGCTTTGGCAGTCATGCATATTGTAGCTGAAATAGCAGAAGCTCAGAGTATCGGAGACAGAAGCTGGAGACCAAGATCTGTAGGTCTAATTTTAGGGGAAGGGTGGTGGAGGGGGAAGGCTCTCAATGCTACAGTGAATAAGACTATGCATTTCATACTCTGAAATCCACACACCACCACTGTATGCACACAGAGCAACTTTCAGTACAGAGTATTAATTTGAAACTGGGGTATTTGAAACTGGGGTATTTCTCTGCCCTCCCCCCCTCTAGACCCTGAACCCAGGGCAAATCTTACCAAGTATTACTGTATCTGTCTCTATATTCAAGCTGAAACAGCACGCAAGTCAAAAGGAAAAAAAAATAGTCTTTGCAAAAAAAGGTTTCTTTTTTTTAAGTTAGTACATGGAGTAGAAAGGAATTGCAGCTTTCCTTCTTTAAGTGCTCGCTGGGGGCCATAATGTGCCATCGATTTTAAAACACAGCTCCTTACTGACTTTAGTGAGCTCTGCCTAAAAAAACCCCAACCCTGTAGGCCCAATCTAGCTTTGGATTTCTGTGTGCTGATTGTGAGGGGCAAATGTTCTTTCAGAGTCTCTTAAACTGGAGCAAGCACTTACTTGCGGCTGTTTGCATGCCAGAAAAGGACAAATGCCCACCTGGGCACTGAAGGTTTGATGGAAGGCACCCTACACCCCTTGAGCCCTTTCTTTTGCTCCTTTTTATCCCAAGTGGCACCAAGCTCCACCATGGTCGGCGTGCAGGTTTTCTCCTGGGTTCCCATGTGGAAAACATGTTCAGGAGGTGAGTGTTTGCAAACATTGAGCAGAGGGGAAGCCGCCTGCAGTGCCACTGGGGGCTGCTGCCCATCCAGGGTGAAGGGCCAATACCTTCCTCCTTCATTAATTTTGTGCTGCGTCTTCCATTCGTCAATATTCAGAAATACATGGGCAGCTTAGATTACATACAACAGTATTGAAGCACTTAGATTACAGGCCGTAGTATCTCCACGAGAAAGAAGGGGAAAAAAAAAAAATCATGGAGTCACCCTGAGCTCAGGCTCCTGCAGACAAACCTCTCCAGGGCATCCCCTGCTCGGGCAAGTGCTCGGCATTCTCCTCCGGAAAGTTTTAAAGCCCCCACGCCTCGAAATGAGGGGTTCCTTCTGCCCCCCCCGCCCCCGCCGTGCCATCCGGGGCGACTTCCTGCCCTTGGAAACACCTCGGCCCGGGGGACTCGGAAAGTTTTCCTAAAGTCCACATCCCACCAGTGCCCCCTTCGGTTGTTGTTTTCTCTCCCCTTGAACTCAGGGCGTTGGGTTTAGTCCAATTAAAAAATTCGTCCCCGCTTTCCAAATCCACCTTTCCCGCCCCCCCGCCCCCCATC